>NC_134403.1:90806918-91106918 GCF_038048845.1 Mixophyes fleayi
TATAAATGTGCCTATTATGAATTCTCATATTTCATATAATAACTGTAGTGTAGCACCTTGTATATTTAAAGTAATATGGTTGTGCGGTTCCATTCGTATTATTAATTTATATGGTGCCAAAAAGATCTACATAGCCGTACATGGCAGTAGTGCAAACAAGTGGGGGAGAGGGAGACCAGAGAAAGGAGGACCCTGCTTGTGAGACTTACAATCTATATAAGTTTTGGGGTGGTTCAAATTCCAAGAGCGAGGTACATATTTGTTGCTAGTCTAGTACTAAAATGTTTAATATATTCCTATATTTCAGGGATCTGTTGTGATTGAACCCAATGTTGAAGGAAAATGTGTGTTTCCTTCAGAAGGTAAGAACGTTTGATGGCTTGTCTGCCCAAACATTGCATGGTGCTTTAGTGGTGGTTTCAGGTCGGTTTTCCTCCTCTTCTTTAGGGTTGGAATCAGATGGTGGAGTGTACACAAGGTTTATGAAGAACCACAAATGCTATGATCTTATCCCCATTAGCTCAAAGCTTGTTGTGTTTGATACATCTCTTCAGGTGAGATATCATCTTAACATCTTCTCCACCTTCCAGGCATATGTGCTTGAAAAAATAAGGCTTTCACTATATCTTGCAGGTGAAAAAAGCATTCTTTGCCTTGGTCAGCAATGGTGTAAGAGCAGCACCTTTGTGGGATAGCAAGAAGCAAAGTTTTGTAGGTAGGACACCAGATTGTCTGAAGAATATATGTTTCAAAAGTCCTTTAAAAGTTTTATCCTTTTTTACTTTTCTCTCTTTCCAATGAAGGCATGCTTACCATTACAGACTTTATCAATATACTCCATCGATACTATAAATCTTCCATGGTAAGTCTATTTTGTTTGTTCTTGATTGTCTGAAGTAATTCTCTGCTTCTTAATGATTATGCAGAAAAGACCACCAATCATCTTAAAAGATGAGTCCTATTTTGGACAAGTCCCCTTATCTTGCTTTTCCTCCCTTGTACTGAATGAGGGGTCCTTTCACTGAGGCAACCCCCAACACCCCTTTCACCTATTGCTCTCTCAGCTCACAGAATGGGAAGGGGGAGTTCATCCACCGCCCTATAGCGTACTTTGGGTCCCAGCTACATGACTAGGTATGGTAGAATTGAAGGGTACTATAATGTGTTTTGGGGGTTTTTTTGCTGTATAATTTCCAGACACGCGACATTGGCCATGTGGCTAAAATGCTGACCTAATTGCAAAAGAAAATACCACTGCACTAGGTATCGCTATTCCAGTGTCATTCTTGTCAATTATAAATATTTAGGTAACATGATTACTGGATGGTGCACTTCAACACAGATAGCTAATCAGGTAAGAAAAGAAGATAGGAAGAAATTGTGTATTCGAAGGCACTCTGCGATATCAATAATAAATTAAAATAACTATATCTTTATTGGTATGCTTTAAGAAAATCCCTCTTAATTGGATAGCGAAATATTAAAACCAAAGTGATTAAAGTGAATTAAAATAGCAAAATAAATTGCTATGCCCCGCTACTTTATATATATATATATCTATATAAGTATTCAGTATATAATATAATAATCACTCCTATATTAGACCAGTCTCACAATTGGATACTATTCCAAATCAAAATAATTGAAGTATGTGTGGTATAAAAAAGACTAATTTGGCAGTTATTACTTTAATCCAATATCCCAGTAATCCTTTATAGTAACTACATTATCGATAATGGGATATCCTGATATAATAGAAACTCCATATGAATCAAAAACACACTCTCAGTGTAATAACCCTGATCCATATAATTGCTTGCATATAGAGCCCAATAAGGGCTTAAGCTATTGTTATATTAATAATGGGATTACTAGTGCTTAAAATAGGGTCTCTGCCTGACGGTTGTTTGGCTTAGTTATATACCCTAGCACTATATTGCTCTAGTAATTACACATGTGTGTTGAATTGATTAGTCATTCTGGTATCACACAGACATCTGATGTATCTATTGGAGCTCCTTCTAAATTAGAAGCCTGCCGTTTTTTAGTCATATACACACACTCGTGCTGTTATATAACCCATACAAGGTTTGGTTATCTGAGAATGCTGAATAGAGACTAATATTGAGGAGTGATTGAGCACAGTAGCGGGGTAAACGCTGACAGACAGCCAGGTGATGCAGACCTGGTCCTTTGCAATCTTACTGAATTGCAAGGGGCCACACCCATACATTGTGACTGCATAGCTGTCTTGCAGTCATTTTCCAGCCAGTTTGATTATCCCAATCAGGTGGTTGTTGAGCACAGAAACAAATATGTAAAAGAAAGCAGCCAATTTACACACTACTATTCACAATGCTGTAATTCATACCCGTAGTGGCTTCTGCTCTGTGCTATTCCCTGGTCTGGCTCACTATAATCCTTTCATCCCCGTACATAATCTCTTCTCTCTAGTGGAACTTCCTCCTTAACCCTATCAGCTTCAAATCTTTCAGATACTCCCATTTTGTCTTTTGAATCCTCATCAACTTAATTTCCTCTTCTGTGCCATTAATCCCAAACAGATTTATCGCACAACCTAAAAAGGAAAAGTGGAGGTGTTGCTCATCACAACTCAGATTCTAGCCACCGTTTCTAGAAAGTACTAGATAAATTGTAGCTAAAATATGATTGCTATGGGCAATACCTCCACCTTTTCTGTTTCAGAAGGTTTGATAATTCTACACCAATATGTCTTTCCTATCATGTATAAGGCCTTGTCTGACATTTCATAAAGGTAAGTTAGTTGTGTATATAGAAAGAGGTTTTGTATGCCAAGGTGCAAAATAACCTCCCAAGGACAAGCCATTTACTTTAATTTGCAGGGCATACTCTTTTTTATTGCCTCCTATTAATGTCCAGAAATGAATAATATGGGAGGGAGACTCTGGCAGAAAAGAAATTATTTGCAGGGAAGGGGTAAAAGTGATGTGATGGAAAATTAATTATAGGGCAGTGTGGTAAAGAAAATGAGCTACAGTATATGTTCAGACTAATATCATAAGTTTTCTAAAGTTGACGCTACGGGGCTAATTTCAACAGTTGCAACATTACATTTTGTCAGACAAGTTGTTTTGTAGACCAAATCTGCTTGACATAACTGGGAGGCCACTCAATAAAAAATGTAATGTTCTGATTTATCAGATGTATGAAAAATATGCTCCTTTTCTATATAAAATAAAAGTTGATGTGCTGCACCACACTTTAAGCACTAAGTGCAAACTATACACTGTAGTAAATATATGTATAACAAACACTGCATTATTGGTATGTAGTATTGAATGAAAAATAGCTTCTTAGTGCATATATTGATTAAACTGTAGATGCTGTTTAAATGTGCTTTATTAATGTATCCAAACCATAGTGTATTTTTTTGTTGTTTTTTTTAATTTGAGCAGCATAAAGTTGGGTTCCAATAATTTCTTTTAGCGATAAGTTCTGTGTTCCAGGAATAGACCATTAGTCTGGGTTACTATCTGAATGAGGTCTCCTTGTAGCTGGAGATGGTGCATATTTTGATCAAATAGTGAATGCCCAAGAGCCTCCTTTTTATTCTAGGTATTAAAAATGTTGCAGTGTGTTATACATGTAGATCCTATTGTGCGGAGTTCCTTCTAAGTGCTTAGTGTGTTCTGCACTTTGGTTTACAATATCCTGATTTGTGCAGAGCTATTAAATCTGTTGCCTTTAATAAGTGATAGTACACAGATGTTGGTGTCTTTCACAGCACAGAAGTATTTCCATTTCTCGGTGACCTTAGTGAGTTTATACACTCAGGTTGCCTAGCAGGAGTGGCTGACTATAAACTGTAATGGTGATCAGTTTTTGAATTGTTACTTTGCTCCCTGTGTTATCAGGTTCAGATTTATGAGCTGGAGGAGCATAAGATAGAGACTTGGAGAGGTGAGTGATTGTTGGGTACATGGTTAATATTTGCTATAACTATATGTACAGAGTGGAGGGACAGTTTGGATAAATTAATAGCTAAGTATGGCTTGACTGTTGCATTTCCAGATTATAGGAGTAGACAAATGTTTAAGCTCTAATCTTCAATTTTCTCTCCTTCAGAATTGTATTTGCAAGATTCTTTCAAGCCTTTAGTCAGCATATCTCCAAATGCCAGGTGAGTATTGGACTGGTGCCTGCTCATCTCATTTTGTGGGCATGTAATACATTTTTTGTTCTACATTTCTCAGCCATGTTCTTATATTTGTTTTGTTTTCTCTTTTTCCGATGTCAGCCTGTTTGATGCTGTCTCCTCACTGATTAAGAACCGTATTCATCGTCTGCCAGTCATTTCTCCAGAATCCGGAAATACCCTGTATATTTTAACACACAAACGCATCCTTAAGTTCCTCACTCTTTTTGTGAGTTTCTCTAACTCTCCCATCATCTAAGCTCTTTCTTTACTTCATTATTTCACACTCATTTTTCTCGCTTTATCAACAGATGTCTGAACTGGAGAAGCCAGCCTTTGTGACTCAAACTCTAAAGGAGCTGCATATTGGGACTTATGATAACATTGCACTGGTCCGTCCCAACACTCCGGTCTATGTTGCTTTGGGTATTTTTGTGCAGCGTCGTGTGTCTGCTCTGCCTATTGTGGATGAGTCTGGTAAATAGACTCTTCTGTTACTCAATATTCTATAGCTAAAATAAAAAGACCTGTTCCTAACAAATAATTACATATCCAATAACAGGTGCTATAAATTCACAGCTCTGCTAGGAACATTTTTATTTTCTACCTTGGAGACTGCAAGCATATCACAAGATTGGACTTTTTTTTTTTTTTTTTTTTAAGAAAACTTCTTAATTGTCAGCATTAGCATTCCTATACACACGCCTCATTAGCACATAATTGTAAGATGTCGGCTCATTTAAGAACTTTGTAATCAAAAATCTGCCAATTAACCTCCAGTATCCAACAATGATAAAGATCCCTTGAATAACAATTGAAATAATAGTGTTATAATAGTAAAGGCATGACAAATTAATCTATATATAAATGCACAATAGCATGAAAATGCAGGTGGTACACTACTAAACATAGCAGCAGCTATTTATATAGCGCCACTAATGCCACAGCGCTGTACAGAGAACTCACTCACATCAGTCCCTGCCACATTGGAGCTTACAGTATAAATTCCCTAACACACACACACACACACACACACACACACACACTCACACAGAGACTAAGGTCAATTTGGTTTCTGACAAAATGGGCCCCAGTTTGTGTGTTGGGCAATTTAGATGGTAAGTTCCAATGGGGCAGGAGCTTATGTCAGTATCTACATTTTTTTTCTGTACCACTCTGTATTGTGATTGGTGCTATATAATTAAACCATGAAAAAATAAACGATAACACTTCGCAAACCTGTTCTTCTAGATAACTATGCTGGACTAATGTATGCATAGGTAAATGTATAACATGCCAATTACTTGCAAAACTATATCCTTATTTCATTCATTGCTGGAAGTAGTTTAATTATGGTAAAGCTGCTAAAAATGGTCTTATTGTATAATATAAATATATATAGATTACATATTGAGAAGGGTGGTAATGTCAATACCAAATTAGTCAATTTGCAGCTCCTTCCCCCTTTTCTTGTCTTATCTCAATATACTGATTGTATATATTCACGGTATACAATTCCCTTTTTTTCTGCAGCTTTGTTATATTATGCAATTAAACAATGTACTTACTGATATGTTGTCTTTGAAAGTAATTAGCATTTTATTTTTGCATGTTTATGCATCTTATTAGAATATATGCACTTGCTAAAAGCACGGCTGTTATTTTAACAGCATTAAATATACATTTGTTACTTCGACTTTATTCTGCATTGTATAAACCCCAGGTTATGACACACGTCCTTCATAAAACTTTTATGTATTTGCAAAATAGGCCTTTGGCCTCTTTGTTATTAGTAATTGTGTATCCTTTACAGATTTTTTTTTTTGTATTATGAAATCTGTCTGTTCAAACCAAACTGTTAAATCAGAGTGAAAACTTATAGCATTTATTAATCATTCCTCAAGTATCTATGACAAACTTTAAACTCTCCAGAAGGTACGTGAGTCTGCAGTTCTTCCTCTAGCCTTCTCACAACAGCTTCATAGTGGATACTAAAAAATGTCCTTTAAATTGACATTATTCACTAAAAGTACATATACAGCATGTCTATATTCTTATTGCAGGATAAAATGTGGGTAGTCCCATGTACAATGAAGTTTTTGGTTGATACTTATGTTAGGGGAGGCTAAACATTTGCTCACTGGTTTCATGATCCGTTTGAATAATTGCCATGGAATTCTGTTAGTATGGCACCTCCCAGTCATGTTAAGTATATATGGAGGGAAATTAGGTTTGCTGAACATAATGCAATTATCCTTATAGTTTGTTCTAGATCTGTTATACAAGAACTTAATATATTTTCCCTTTATGCATGAATATCCAGAGATTGTATTCGGCATGCAATACATTGAGGAAGTATGTTTGCTTACAGTCAGTTTACATGGTTCATTATCAGGATAAACATGTATCTTTGACTATTGAAGCATTTGCCCGAACCAGCAACCCAAATTTGCTGTTATTTTATTGCGTTATCCTGTTTTGCCTTTGTCATAATTTGCAGTTGTGTACCAGTCAGTTTTCTTGTCTCAACAGGGCGCGTGGTGGATATATATTCCAAGTTTGATGTCATTGTGAGTACCTGCCTATACCCATCACTTCTTTTAGTGGTCAACATATCCAGAAAATCTCATTTTTCCTTTTTATTGTTTCCTAGAATTTAGCAGCTGAGAAGACTTACAATAATTTGGATATCACAGTGACGAAGGCTCTTGGACATCGTTCTCATTACTTTGAAGGAGTTCTTAAATGTCGCCAGCATGAAACTCTTGAAACCATCATTAACCGGCTTGTTGAAGCAGAGGTAGAGTGCTTCATAATCGTATACTGGGAGTTTGTGCTGAATCCCAAAAGAACCATCAGCAAGTTGTCTTCCATAAAGTGATAAAAGCAATATAAGTATTTAGTGACTATGGGTTGCTACTACAGTTTTAGTGACTCGATGACAGTTGGATAATCTTGTTTTTTAGATGTTTTCATTGTTTTGTGTGTGCAAGTCGTTCAATCTAACACTCATAAACTTGATATGGTGAACATACTTCCAGAAGAGTGAATAAGCATAAACAAGCATTCTACACACCTAGTGACAATTGTTTTCAAGTACTAAGCTGTCAAAAGTTCATGCATCATACATATCATTTCTGAACAATCTTTTTGGTTTGACTGGTTTACCACTGGTGGTGGCAAAATACTAGAAACACCAATAACCAGCTCTTATGGCTGGGAAGGTGGTTCGTGAACTACTAAAAACTAAAATTCTGACACCAAAGTATTGTTATGTAATATAACAGGGAGATTCAGGTATTGATTTAACTTTATTTCACGTGTAAGCTAATCAATATCAGAAAGCACATTTGACATGTAGCAAACATGACAATGAGGAAGTGCTCTCAGCATATTTATCAAAAAAATTCCTTTTTATAAGAGTGACAGATACATACACACAAGTAACGCAGCCATATATGGTAGTGCATATGGTTAATATTTCTACTTTGCTGACTGAGTAATATTTAAGAATTACACAAACTAAAATGTCTGTTACTTTACAAAATAGATTGAATGCATGTTAAAGGCCCATAAAATGAATCCACAATTGACCGTCAATTACTGAAGCAAAGTCCTACTAGAAGATTGTCTGATTTAAATCTAGACCATAAACTTTGCATGTTTCCAGGGTAGGCCCTAAGTGTTTTTGTTTTGTTTTTGTTTTTTGTTTTTTATTGGGTGTTTTGGGTATTTTTGGCATTTCTTTATGTTCATAGTATGTGCTGAAGACAGATTTTGGGCACGTTAAATAAACTGGCAAGAAGCTCAAGGTCCCGTCCGCACCAAAACTATCCCACTATACCCCATTGGCTGCTTTTTAATGCCTGCACGAGTAGGACTCGTTTTGTGTATGTGAATGTGTGTGTGTGTGTGTGTATAGATATAGAGAGACAGACAACATTAAAACCACCTGCCTAATATTGTGTAAGTAGCCCTTGTGCTGCTAAAACAGATTTGACCTATCAGGCACAGACTCCACAAGACCTCTGAACATGATCTGTGGTATCTGGCACCAAGTCGTTAGCAGCAGATCAAGTCCTGTAAGTTGCGAGGTGGGGCTTCCATGACTGAATTTTTTTCCAAAACATCCCACAGGTACTCGATTTATTGAGAGCTAGGGAATTTGGAGGCCAAATAAACATCTTGAACCCTTAGTTGTGTTCCTCAAACCATTCCTAAACATTTTTATAGGGTACATTATCCTGGTGAGAGGCCGCTGCCATGAAGGGGTGTATTTGGTCTGCAACAATGTTTAGTTGGTATGTGTCAGTTACATCCACCTAAATGACAGGACCCAAGATTTTCCAGCAGAACATTGCCCAGAGCATCCTACTGCCTCTGCCGGCTCGCCGCCTTCCCCAGGTAAACGACATACACGCGCCTGGTTGTCCACTGGATGTAAAAGACCAGGCCAGTGGTGGTTTACTTATTGATGTCCGCCCCGGTGCCAGGCTCTGCACAGGAGGAGTTGGTATAGGGTCGATGGGGGGGGCTCTTTATGGGTGTCCTGCATTAGGTGGCAGCAAGAGGGCTAAGGGTTGCATATTAGGTGACAGCAGCCTCCTTGTATTGTATTACTGGGCCCTAGTGGGAGGTGCCGTGTTTGCACATCACTTCCTCTTCGACGGACCTCTCACACTGGCAAGCCCACCAAAACCACCAGACACACAGCTAGTGTGGGAGCAGCAGCTTCTGTATCCTTCCTTGGAAACCTTATTCCAAAGGGATTGAAAGGGGATTTTAGTTTGGGTGTGGTTAGAGTTTTTGTTTTTGAGGATTTTATTTTTCTCTATCTCTCTCGCGGTCTAGGCTCGCGCTCTCTCGCGGTCTAGGCTCGCGCTCTCTCGCGGTCTAGGCTCGCGCTCTCTCGCGGTCTAGGCTCGCGCTCTCTCGCGGTCTAGGCTCGCGCTCTCTCGCGGTCTAGGCTCGCGCTCTCTCGCGGTCTAAGCTCGCGCTCTCTCGCGGTCTAGGCTCGCGCTCTCTCGCGGTCTAGGCTCGCGCTCTCTCGCGGTCTAGGCTCGCGCTCTCTCGCGGTCTAGGCTCGGCTATCTGACCTATCTCTGTATTGTAGATCCACACCCTTTATAGGCTGTGTTGTTCTTTCAGGCCCATCCTCAGCTTAAAATCTCTGAATTTCCACCTGCGGGTGGCCTAATTCAAGATGGAATTGCTCAGGTCTTTAATCGACAGCATGGAACGTGTGGAGTTTATGGTGTCCATGGACTTCAAGGATGTCCAAACTATCTACATGTTCCAAACTGGGAGGGGCAACAGTGCCGTCTCCAGGTTTGCTGTACAGTCCTAGCACCTTCCATTCCAAGCCCTAGCCTTGTGTCTTTCCACAGCTAAGAGGGTAGTTACCAAAATCATGATAGTCACGGCAGCTCTACCGAGAGCCATGGGTGTTGCTATAATTCTCTACCTGGATTACCTTATGATCAAGGCGGTTTTTTCGACCTTGCTTCAGGCCCATGTGACAACACGGACCTTGGAATCGCACAGTTAGATAATCTAAAAACAAAATCCAGCCTGATTCCTTTCAGCAGATGGTCTTCTTGTGGCTGTTATTTGACACCCACCTTCAGAGAGTTTTCCACCCAGATGACAAGGTCCTTACCATACAGGGACTGGTAAAGTCTCTTCTGGTTTTGAAAACTAGTGTATGAGGGTGGTAGGCAAGATGCTCTCCACCGAGACTGTATAGTTCGCAAGATACCATTCCGGGGAGTTCCAAAGCTGACAAATGTTGAAGTGGAACAAGTTTACTTGTAACTGATCACTCAGTGCATCAGTCTAGTCGTTTTTTTGGTGGTTATCTTCAATGCCCTGGTAAGAGTTCTGCCTGTCCTGTGGATAAGGGTTGTTAAGGCCCAGTTTGACAATACTACTGCTGTGGCATATTTGAATCACCAGGGAGGCACCAAGAGCACTCGGGCTATAAAGTAGACCAGTCAGATCATGCTTTGGGTGGAACGCAATGTACTGGCCATTGCCGCATTGTTCATTTCAGGGGTAGATAACTGGGAGGCAGACTCTCAGCCTGCAGGCCCTTCATTTGAGGGAGCGATCTGGAAGGCGGCAAATGAAAAACATTCTAGTATAACTGTATCTTCTGATGCAGAACACCTTCACTCTAAAACAGATAGCAGCGGACTGACTTACCACAGTGGAGGCTCAGCAAGAATGAACCTGTTAGTGCAGGTTGAAACATGCCCCAACCTGCCTTGAGTGACATCCTCTTTTAAGAATGCTGACAGCTAGTATTGTTTCAGAAATTACAGAAAAGCATTCAAGAGGGGCAAGTGGGCCTTATAGGGGTAATTTTTATGATGAAATTAATGATGGTGTTTAAAAACGAAAAGTTATTAGTTATAATTTTTCCTTTTGGAATTTTAAAGAAGAAATTTTAATCATTAAACTCATACAAGCAAGGATTTATTTTATTTATTTTTTTAAAAAAAAAAAAAGGGACATGTTGACTCCTCTGCCTTAGGTTGATGCTTATTGAGCACATGACTATTTTTGTCTCAAAAAACTCTTGATTGTTGAACTAAATGATATTTTTAATGAGTCAGGCAAGACTGATGAAACTTTTTTTTTCTGAACTCCCCATATTGTAATTGACAAAGGATAAAAATTTTGACGTTCTATGTGGATTAGGGACTAAGATGTGAATTTTTTTTGAGACATATCACACTTGGCATATTCAATTGGGATTCGCAGCCGCAATTACATGCGGCTACAGGGGTCCCTGTACCGCAACACCGTGGCTTTTCAGGGTGCGCACGGAAATCTGCGATGTTGTGGTACCGTAATGACACTTAACACGCTCAGCCACAAATCCTAATTGAAAATGTCCCTAAATACGGAAAATCAAGAGTGGCATTTCTAAACAATTTTACTTCACTTTGATCCCCTATATCTCAAACTGAGGTCTAGAGAATATACATTTTACATGTGTTAGTAGATATGTGGTAGTATCAAGTGTACCAAGTTTCATGGAAAGTCATGAAGTCGGGTGTCGTTATGAAATTTTTCTGAATGATTTGACATGGAATGACTCATTAGTACTAGGGCAAAAACAATTGCAAGATGTATGTATAATTTAATTACACCACCACCCTTCCCTTTAAAGAAAAAAAAAATCCCATTACCCTAAGAAATAAGTGAGAGGAGCTCAGTTAATAACAAGCAATACTTACCTTGTGAGTAGGCTGAGCAGGTACTGACCCCCACCCCCACTGAAAATAATGGGGCTGGCAGCAAAGCTATGGAATATTGCTGTGGAATTGTTCCGGCGTGCACATAGCATGCTGGCCAAGGGCATAACTACCATAGTAGCAAAGGGTGTGCAGAGGAAAGGATGGGAAATGCATCCCATGTGTATGTGTTTGTTTGCCTTCAACCAGTACATGAGGGCTCTCATAACGATTTGCAATAGAGCCCTCATATGTCTAGCTATGCCACTGATGCTGCGCTTGTAAATCTACTTGGACATGCAAATCCCAGCATGTCTAATGGCTGCCATGACTTGTTACTTGTAGTGCCACAATACTTTTTTGTTAATTTCTGTTGGCAATGCATTTCTGTAGGCTTTTTGCACCCATTGAAATGCATAGTCCATTATGAGTAAGAACTCGCTCCTCAACTCAAGATTATTTTTGGCGATTTCCCAAGAAATTCTGCGGATTGTTCTATAATAGATTTTCCCTGCCCTACAGTTCTAATTGATTTCTGTGTTTGTGAGATCGCCTGTGATTGACCCTCCCCTTAATGATGGCTCAGCTGGTCAGCTTGTTAAGACATGTTTGAGAAATGACTAGGATTGTGTTTTTTTCTTAGGTGCACAGGCTGGTGGTAGTGGATGAGAATGATATTGCGAAAGGAATAGTTTCTCTCTCTGACATTCTACAGTGCCTGGTTGTGTCAGCTGGAGGTGAGATTGATCAGTTAAACATGCATGTGGTGCAATTTCTAGTGTACAATGTCTGCTAGTGTTTCTCATTCCATTTATCTCTGTTAATATTGCAGATGTGAAGAGTCTGTGACTGGCATGAGTTTCCTCCACCATCTCAGTGCTGCCATATATTTATACACCAAGGCCCTGCACATCTCAAAATCTATTTCATTTGGCAATACTTGGAACATGTTGCAGTGGAAAGAGGAGACACATCACTTGTAAACTATTGAGAGACATCCTTTAGGGGGCAGTAGTGTTGATCTCAGCAGTACTTTGGGGCATTAGTGGGGAGTGATCAATAATTTGATATTGGTGAGAACTTTCTACACTCCCGTCATTGGGCTACACAGTATTGAGGACTTTTCAGAGTAACTTTTTACTACATTGCACAACACCTCCATTATCCCCCTCATTGTATAGTGTTGTTTCACAGGATCCCAGAAGGAAAGAGGCATTGACCCGGATGCCTCTGCCATTCAGCTTTTGTATGTTGTTGTGGATCCAGTTGGGCTCATACGCAATAGTGACCCCGGATATATTTGCTGCATATTAAAGATCTGATATTTGGGTCTTACCATGATATTTCACAGAAGTCTGTTTATACTTTGCACTTGACTCACTGAAATTTCAAAGGCCACTTTATATATTTTTTTTTTATTATAATTACTTTTACTCTCCCTCTTGGGCAGAGTAGATTCCATTACTTGGATTGAAATGTTTATTCCCTAAAGTGCGGTTGGGCATTTTACTACTTAAATGTTTTCTTCTGTGTCTTTCGTATTTTCAAAATGGACAGGCAATTGTATAAAATTTAATAAAAATTCACTTTTTTTCATAATTGTATTAAAAAAAAAAATCTTTATTTTTTACAACAATCAAATGGAGTAAGATACAATTATCCATTAGTTTTAGACAGCAGTCACAACTTCACATAATACTTAAGAAAACAGGAGTTGGTGTATGATCTGGTCCAATAAAATTAGGTACTCTAATAAAATACAGACGGTTGGATTCTACCAGATAGCGTCTAATTCTTAGTCTAGCCCCATGGTCTGGTCAGGGAATGGTACCATGTTGGGTTTTTAATATATAGGAAAGAGGAGGGGGGTGGAGTGCAGAAAGGGAATAGGGGACAGGTTGAAGAGGGGATAAGGTTGAGTTCACTCGGGATGGGATGACCTGCACCAGTGCCACCTTGAGAGAGAAGTGTTGGGTTAGAAAAAAAAGAAGGGGAAGATTCAAGTGATTAGAGATGAAAATAGAGCTCATCTGCTGCCAGGTAAAGGAGTGTGATGGAACGTGTACCAGGAGTCATGAGTACTTCCATTGTGCAGCAATCGGTAAACCAGTAGCTGCACATACATATTGCACAAGTTTATCTCTTTTTATCAATAGTTTTTATCTGAGAGCAAAGCAGCATGACTAGGGGGGCAAGGATCACTTCAGTGTCCAGGATCTGGGTAAGTGCCACCAATGTGAGAAATAAGGGCACTGCCACCATGTGTGGTAAAAAGTCCCCACTCCCCCACACCCTCTCCAGCAGAGATCAGATGTGCCTGTGTAGATCTTAAGCAAATGCGTGGGAGCCATGTACCAGTGTGTGTGTAGACTTTAAATGCATTTTCTTTTATTGATACCATCGATATCCTGATCCTCAGCTTGGACCATCCCTCCCTGTCCAGTAATTTATTTATTTTTTTATTGATCCTTTGCAATATGTTACATTTTGATTCATATTGTATCATGTAGTGTCTATACTGTGAAATACACATTGTAAAAATAGATTCCAGACTGAGCTTTTACTGTACAAGTGTGCAACTTGTATGTAGGTGGATGAGATCATCATGTCTGATGGAAGCTCCATAATTATATCAGAGTTTTGCATAAATGGATGTTTACCAGGAAAACACTAACAATGGATGTTTCCCTGACATTTGATTATCAAAAACATTCATCAGTATGCAAATTATATTCGGATTTGGAATTTTTAAATATATTCCTTGGTGTATAATTGGTATCTTATCCATACAGACAAAACGAAAATGTTACTGGTACATGGTTATTGGTCCTTTTACAGCAATATGTATGCGAAGAGGGACTACTGAAAGTACGGTGATGTTATAGAGAAAATCTTTTATTCAATATAAAAGATGCTGGTTAGCACGTTCTAGTTCCTGTATTACACACAGGTAAGTTGTTGTGCTAATCTATTATTTTAATGGCACATTGGCAATTCGTTATGTGTATGTATATATTTATATTGTCTATTTTGACAGTTTCTTGCTTTTAGCTGTAGCAGTTTAGTTTTACTCATTCGTCCAGTCTGTTTTTCACAGTACTTGTCTTCCATGGCCTCTTCTAGCTCTACTATTAGGTTTGTTTCTGTGTTCATCCTAATATGTGTCTGAATGTGGTGGACACCACTGAATGTTTCTGCTGCAGGATGTCACATAAAGCCTGGTTGTAGAAGGAGCTTGTGTCGCTGTTTGCTAGAGGCTGTATAGCGTGGGGCTGACACTGCACTCCTGTCTGACACCTCTTCTATATGAAGTTTCATGTTTTTTATCTTTACCTTGCAGCTGATAAATAACTGGACCTAATTATGTAATATGTTTCTCCACCAACTCCATTCTGCTGTCATTTTTGATTTATGCTATACAATCAAAACATGCAAATTTGTTTCCTGATGGTGTGTTTTTCCACATGTTTGTGTGCCTGTAGGGTGAATATGTGGTTATGGTTAGTGTTTCAGAAGAAACCAACTGACTCTTGTGAAGACACTTTCTGTCCATTATAAAATTGTAAGTGTCAGTGGTGTTGCAGAACAGTTTGTTTATAATGGTGTTCACAGAGACCCATCTGTAGTTGTGCTTGTGGAATTCCCCTGTTTATAGGTTGGTGTAATCAGTTCTTGAAGTGCCCAGGACTGCAAGATTGTATTGAATAGTTTTGGGGAGAGCCTTTTGGACCTGTGGACTTCTGGGTTTAAGCATTTGATTCAGTATCTTTGTCAGGTACACACACACACACACACACACAGTGTTTGGAGTCCTTTAATTTTCTGGCCTGTGAAAAGGGTGAAGTCTGCATTTAACAGTACATTTAATTTTTCTGTAGTTTATTTTTGGTCCTTGGTGAGGTCTAATGGTTTATTAGGTTTTTGTGAAGTTTCTTGTCCAGGTTTTATCCTGCATTGGCAACTCGGGTCATGATTTCACGCTGAGTTTCTTTCACATATTCCAGGAAGAGTTGCTTTCTACTGCCCTCATTATTAGACAGCTTTCTGTTCAGATGCGTTTTTCTTATGGTTTCTGAGGGTCATCTTGAATTCCCACATTGTGAGCTAGTTTGAGATAGAGGTCTCTGAGCATTGATGAGCAACCGGATACATTGCAGGGGTGGGCCTATAACCTTCAAAACGGCTGCACATTACCCCAAATCTCAGTAATTGTTTTTTTTTTACATATAGTTTTAAGTTATCTGTAATAACATAGGATATGATGCACCTATTTGCACAGGTTGTTAACCGCTTGGTGGATTTTGTGCTTTACACTGTCCTGTTAAAAGTTTATGAAGGCGACAATATGACTGCTCATGGGATGGGGTAAATATTGTCACATTTTGGTTGATTTGGCCTAAAAACCATGGGAATCAGTTCCTGTCTCTAGTTTGAAGGAGGTCCTGAGGGGACTTGACCTTTATTGACAGAAATGGGTGCCCAAGACCTCATACTGCTCCCCATTTTAATAGTTATGGCGCTGTATGTGAGGATACCACCCTTAGCTGGGATGGCAGTTACCCTCTGTGGGAATCAACTCACTCGGGTAGACCAGAATATATCCAAAATAACGCTTTATTACGACTGCACAACACCTCGAGACGTTCACAAGTTACAGGGTAAATGGTAGCATGTATCCTCCAACAGCTTCTTGCAGTCAACACTCCAATGTAATAATCTCAGTCTCTTTCAAAGTCTTATCCTCCTGCAATATTACCACTACCGATTAGAAAAACAGTTACTGTCGCCCAGCCTGGGATACTGGCTCACACAGACAATGTCCTGGTAGGGTTTCCAGCGGCACCACAATGCCTGGCCCAGAGTCCTTTTCGCTGATCTCTTGTTCACCAGGATCCTACAAGCTAGACTAGCTCCCTTCGCATTCTCCTCTCCCTATATTCTTTGCTGTATACACAGGGAGTAGGGTCAAATGTCTCAAACCTCCCCCTTACAGCAGGGGTCTCTCAGTGGACACTTTAGCTGCTAGACATACTGTCCCTGTTACCTTGATTATACAATGGAATTGCTTGACTCAATTAGCTATTTTGGCTGGATACACTAAACATACAATATTACATCAGGGCATGACACTGCATGCTTACATGAAACAAGACATTTGATGACATGGTATCTGCAAAATTACACAAGCTGAGTCTGATACATTTTGATACAATAACATTTATATTGATACATTTCCCAATGCTATTTCAGCCAGTATATTACCGTGGAGGCACATTGCATATCATTTAGAAGTTCTAACCTAATTACCTCTCAGATTACCTGTTGCCCTAGCTAATTAACATGGGCTGCCAGCTAGTTAACTCAGACATTGTTCTGATTACAAACCAAATCAAAGCTGCACCTCATAACAACGGACATTGGAGACAAATGGTAATTACATTAGCTAACACAAGCAAAATGACTTCTGCTGTCCTGTTCTTTACACACAGTATGGCAATATTCTTTATATTTCTACTACATACAATATTGCAGGTAATAGCAAGGTCAAAATGTACCTAATAACATTAAATAATAATACTGATGCTCTGGTGTATATACTTAGACTGGGCTAAGGATTACAAAGTACATTAAACCGTGAGAAACAGGTGATAAATGCAAAAGTTCTCAGCACAGTAGCACCCCGTTTCTCACACTACTTTACAGAAGCTGGCTGCAAGTCCAGCTAAGCGGGTAGCTTCCTGGCATGGTATCAGACTCCTGGTGTGACAGCCAATCCGTGTGCTCTATTGCCAGGCATACTGTTTATTGTGGCTTAGGCTATACCCTATTTTAGCAAACTGAGACAAATAAGCTATAGGATATATTATCGTTTATTTGTAAGGCGCCACAAGGTTTCCGCAGCACCGTACATGGTACGAACAGTAGACTATACAGGGTAAAACAGTACAGAACAATAAACACAAAGTACTAGTACTTCAGAAACTCCAGGCAGGCAGATACAGTAGAGACGGAGCGGAAGAACAGGTATGGAGACAGGAGGGAAGATGGGCCCTGCTCATACGAGCTTACATCCTAAGGGAGGGTAAACAGAATCAGGCACAGAAGGGAGCCAGTGAAGCAACGGGGAGAGAGAAAGGGGACAGGGGAGAACCAGAAGAGGTGAGAGGTTAAGTGGATGGATGGTTGGTAGGCCTTAAGGAACAGGTGAGTTTAAAGTGGCCGCTTGAAGGAGCACAGATTGGGTGAGAGACGAATGGAGCGAGGGAGGTCGTTCCAGTGAAGGGGGGCAGCACGGGAGAAGTCTTGGATTCTAGAGTGGGAAGAGGTGATCATTGGCTGAGCGCAGGGAGCGGGCAGGAGTGTGAATGGAGAGGAGGTTAGAGATGTAAGGGGCAGTAGACTGAGAAAGAGCCTTGTAAGTGGTGGTGAGGAGTTTGAAAAGGATTCTGTAGGGGAAGGGGAGCCAGTGTAAGGAAAGACAGAGGGTAGGCAGAGGAGGAGTGGTATGAGTGGAAGATGAGTCTCGCAGCCGCATTGTGTATAGAGCGGAGGGGGGCAAGGTGGGAGCAGGGGAGGCCAGTAAGGAGGAGATTGCAGTAGTCGAGACGGGAGATGATGAGAGCATGGATGATAGTTTTGGTGGCATCTTGAGAGAGGAAGGGACGGATGCGGGCAATGTTACGGAGCTGGAAGCGACAAGCTTGGGCAAGGGATTGAATGTGGGGGGCAAAAAAGAGAGAGAGAAGTTAAGAGACTCCTAGGCAGCGGAGTTGGGTGACAGGAGATAGTGGAGTTGTTAACAACGATAGAGAGGTCATGGTGGGAAAGGGAGTCTGGGTGGGGGAAAGACAATGAGTTCGGTTTTGGAGATGTTAATTTTAATAAAGCGAGAGGACATCCAGGAGGAGATGGCTGAGATGGCTGATGGTCAGTTACACGAGAGAGGAGGGAGGAGGAAAGATCAGGAGAAGAGATGTAGAGTTGAATAACATCAGCATATAGGTGATACTGAAGACCGAACGAGGAGATGAGAGCCCCAAGGGAGGAAGTGTAGAGCGAAAAGAGTAAAAGGGCCAAGAACAGAGCCCTGAGGGACTCCAACAGGGAGAGGGGAGGGGGGTGGAGGAAGAACCAGATGTGGATACGGAGAAGGAGCGATTAGCAAGGTATGAGGTGAACCAGGCATGGACAGAGGCCGAGAGAGAGAAGAGTTTGTAGTAGGAGGGGATGGCCCACAATGTGTCGAAGGCCATAGAGAGGTCAAGGAGGATGAGTATGGAGTAGTGACCCTTGGATTTGGCTGAAAGGAGATCATCGGTAACTTTAGCCAGGGCAGTTTCGGTGGAGTGGAGGGGGCGGTAGCCGGATTGGAGAGGGTCAAGGAGGGAGTTGTCAGAGAGGTGTCTGGTGAGGCGGCTGCAGACAATCCACTCAAGTAATTTGGAGGCATATGGGAGAAGAGAGATAGGGTGGTAGTTAGCAAGAGAGGTGGGGTCGAGATTGGGTTTCTTAAGGATAGGGGGGATAAGAGCGTGTTTGAATGAGGATGGGACAAGGCCAGAGGAGAGTGATAGGTTGAAGAGGTGTGCGAGGTAAGAGCAGGCAGTAGGAGAGATAGCGAAGGAGGTGGGAGGGGATGGGATCAAGAGGACAGGTAGAGGGTGGAGAGGAAAGAATAAGGGAGCGAACTTCTTCACCTGATGTGGTGGTGATGGAGGACCACAGCTGGTTAATGGCAGGAGGTGAAGCGGTGAGGGTGGGGGGGAGAGGGGTGGGAGGAGGGGATGTTGCATTGGATGGCTTCAATTTTGGAAGAGAAAAAGGAGACGAAGTCAGACGCAGAGAGGGAAGGCGGGACAGTGGGAGGGGGGGGGAGAGGAGGGAGTTGAATGTGGCAAAGAGGCGGTGGGGGTTGGAGTACTGAGAAGAGATGAGCGACTTAAAGAAGGATTGCTTAGCGAGGGACAGGGCAGAGCAGAAAGAGGAGAGGAAGTGAAGGAAGTCAGCCAGGGAACGAGATTTCCTCCACAGGCGTTCAGCTGTGCGAGAGCACTTTTGGAGGGAGCGGGTGAGTTTGGAGTGCCAGGGTTGGGGAGTAAGGCGTCGACGGCGGATAGAAGAGGCCGGGGCGACGGTGTCCAGGGCAGTAGTGAGGGATTGGTTGTAGAGAGAGGACGCCTGATCAGGGCAGGCCAGAGAGGGAAGGGGTGATAGGAGAGTTTCAAGAGAGGAGGAGAAGGAGATGGGGGTCAATGGCGTCAAGGTTGCGCCTGGTGAGGGTGGCTTTAGGCGAGGTGAGAGAAGGGGAGGAGGACAGAGAGAAGAGATGGTGGTCGGAGAGTGGGAAGGGAGAGTTGGAGAAGTCCGAGAGATCAGAGGTGAGAGAAGACAAGGTCGAGGGAGTGACCAAGATAGTGGGTAGGGGAGGAGGAAAGAGTGAGAACTTTGATGGTGGCAGGGTCAGAACAGTTGTAATGGAGGGAAGGTCAGAGGAAAGATAGTGGGGGAGCCAGGCGGCGAAGTTGTCGAGAAAATGAGAGGTAGGGCCAGGGGTACGGTAGATGACGGAGACACGGCGGTGAATGGGGGAGAAGAGCCGAATGGAGTGGACTTCAAAGGAGAGGGAAGGTAGAGTGGGTATGACCCGAAAAGTGCAGTTAGGGAATAGGAGGAGGCCCACTCCCCCTCCTGGGCGTTCGTCTGGTCTGGTGGAGTGGGTGAAAGAGAGGCCCCCATAGGAGAGAGCGGCAGTATCAGAAGAAGTGAGCCAGGTTTCAGTTATGGCAAGATTAAGAGAGTTAGAGATGAAGACTTCGTGAATGTTGGACAGTTTACTACGGACAGATCTGGAGTTCCAGAGGGCACACGAAAAAGGGAGGGTTGAAGAAGTGGAGATATGGATGAGATTGTCAGGGTTGATGGAGCGAGGGGGGGGTGAGAGATAGGATAGAGAGATTTGGGCCCTTGGCGGGGGCTGGGGGAGAGGATGGGTATAGGAAAGGAGCGAGGCGGCATGATGAGAGACAGGGGAATAAGAGAACGGCCGGAGGAAGCGGGGAGGTGAGGGGAGAAGTACAGAGAGGAGGGCAGCAATAGGGAGTCCGAAGTGGAACAGATCAAATTAGAAGCGGAGACAAAGCAGTGAAAGCAATGTGGACAATGTAAAAGGAGAAGAGCAGTGGCAGAGCAATAAAACAATGTGAAGTGGAGGAGAATGAAATCACGATCTAAGCGGTGTACACAATGTACAGTGGGGAACAAAAAATGAAGGTGGAATAAATAAAATAAATAGATTAACTTAGATAGGCGGTGTGGTGAAATGAATGAGATCACGATTTAAGCAATGACTACAATGTACAGTGGGGAACAGTAGAATAAAGGTGGAATAAATAAAATAAATAGATTAACGAAGTAGATTGAAATCGCGATCTAAGCGGTGTAGACAATGTACAGTGGGGAACAAAAAATAAAGGTGGAATAAATAAAATAAATGGATAGGTGGTATGGTGAAATGAATGAAAACACAATCTAAGCAATGGAGAGTGAAATGAATGAAAACACAATCTAAGCAATGGAGAGTGGGGAACACTAAAATAAAAAGTGGAAAAAATAAAATAAATAGATAAAATTAAATAAATGGATTGGTGGTATGGTCAAATGAAACACAAGAAAAGGCAGTGAGGGCTACAGAGTGCAGGTACCAGGAGAGTTTGGGAGAATTCCAGGTAATCACAGGAGCAGGAGTAGTTCGTGGGGACCAGCGTTCAGGAGCAGAAGGGTCCAGGGTTATCAGAGATCCAGAGGGACAAGGCCAACGGACCAGAGTTCAGGTGGACGAACAGCCGGAGCAGTGGGGACGCCTCAGGAATCGGAGTAGCTGGAGGTCGTGGGAGACAGCACTGGAAGGGAAACCGCAGGACTGGAGGAGAACAGCAGCGTCAGGACTGGAGGGCAGGAAGAGGCCACTGGAAAGGAGCAACAGGAGACCACAGGATCGGCAGCCAGATAGACTGTTACAGAGTGGCATCAGTAGGCACCGGACAGGAGGATCCACAGCAAGAGAACCGGTAACAGAGCAGCAGCAGCTGGGGACCGCAGGCAGAAGGATCAGCGACCAGAGGACTTGAAGGAGAGCCGCAGCATGCGGAGGCTGGAAGCGGCGTCGTGGATGTCCAGAAGACTGCAGGAGTCATCACCCAGTGAGGAGAGCCTCAAACTCAAGTCATATATGTACTCCCTCCACCAACCTGGCTCAGTACAGCCCCTAGTTCAAGCATTGATGCATCAATCTGGGCAAAGCATTTATTGCATAAATATAGGGTAGTCTAGCTGCGTGATTGGAATTACAACATTTTTAAGGGAAGTTGAAGTAAACTTGCACTGTTTAAGTCGCACCAAAGTGCACTCTCTGTTCCTGGCCATCAGGTCAGTCAGTGGTTTATCCTCAATCATAGGGTCAAGCGTGACCTTACCTAAGCGAGGTAAAGTACTGCACCTCAGCAATCCCCATATGGTACTTGTCAGGCTGGAGGGTAAGATGTGCTGGGCCAGAAGATGTTCTCCAACGTGTTTCAGTCCACTCAGGAGTCTTTATCAAGGCTGCAGTAAAAAATGACAACTGTTCCTGTGCTTCCTTGGTCAGGGAAATCTGTGTCCTTGTATATAAGCAAGGGGTATTTGCAAAGTGGTCCCTCCTGGTTGGTCTAATAACATTCTCAAGGCATTGAGTAGACATCTGTAACAGTGACTGATTTTAACACAACTGAATAGCCCTGTTATTTTTGGGGTCTAACTACACCTGCGGGCTAAGAGCTAAGGCAGAGATGCTCAACACCAGTCCTTGAGAGCTACCAACAGGTCACGTTTTCAGAATTTCTGTCTGTAGAAACAGATGGGATCATTACTGCCCAAGAAGAATAGATCAACTCACCTGTGCATGATTAAAGAAATCCTTATATCGTAAACTGTTGGTACCTCTTGAGGACTGAGTTTGAGCACCTCTGGGCTAAGGGATTAGGACCCTTACCCCTTCTCCACTACCTCTATACTTCCTCCTGTTAGGGGACTGGGTGAATGGGTGATTGAAGGGACAAGTGATTCTTGAATCCACATTGTTTTATCTGCTTTTACAGGTGAACAACCCTGCTTGACTTTCAAAGCCTGAAGCTTGCTCCACCTTCTGGGCCCTCTTGGTCTCACAGTGCTTAGGAACTGAGTTTGCTCTTGGAGCACAGCAAACAGCCCTGATCAATGTCCTCTGTCACCAAATTGCTAAATTATGTTCATGCAGTCTGGGGCTTGTTTAGGCATATATAAAGCAGAGCAAGTTTCTGCTGCCCTGAACTTTTTTCCAACTTTCTTAGACTTAAGGGGTAAATGTATTGAGCTGCGAGTTTCTGGTGGGTTTCAATAGTTGATGTTGCCTATAGCAACCAATCAGATTCTAGCTGTTATTTTGTAGAATGTACTAAATAAATGACAACTAGAATCTGGTTACAATAGGCAACATCTCCATTTTTGGAACCTGCAGCTTCATAAATTTACCCTTCAGTCAACTGACTCACCACCTGTCTAAAAATTCCAAGGTCGAGAACCCAGAAGGCTATTGGAGCACCCCATGGTAAGTGAATAGAAGCTGCTGCAACAATTCCTCAAAGCCTCTCATCGAAATTGATATGGCGGCAGAGCAACTGATCAGAGTACCATTGAAGAGTTTGTTGGTTGGTAAAGGCATTTCTGAGTGAACTGTTTTAAAATCGCATAAATTCTCTCCGAAACTGGGACCCTTGATCAGTCACTTGGGAACCACGCCATGCTGAATATATCCATAAGGGCTGTGGGAATGTGATACGCATCAGTAGCAAATAGGGTAGTAGCCTTGATATTAGGTGGCATAATTCACAACCTTGAGGATAAACCTCTTCCCTGTTTAGCTGGGCTTGTACAGGATGCCTATAATAATGTCCAACCACTGGAAGGGTTCCTTAATTACTGGTATAGGTTGGAGAGGTGATATGTCCTGGGAGGGCGCTTGTCCTCTGGCAAATATCACCGGAGCCTCTGTATGTTGTTTTGGTTAATGGTATTGGTTTATGCCATGCCAGAACAATTCCTTAACAGCCTGGCCCACATTGCCTATGTATTTCATGTGCTAGTGCCAATCGTTCTCAGTACTTTCAGGGGACCTGTAATTGTTAGTGGTCAGCCATGGATCCTGTGGGGATTTGGCCACTAAACAAACCCTACTCTCATACGTAGTCTCCCCGTCCCTCATTACAAATTTTCAATTCTAGTTAAAAGGATTTTTACCTAAATCCCAGATTATACTATACATTTAAAAAAAAAAAAAAGACACATTAACTGTTTTATTATTTTTTTTAAACTGTTACATCCAGCAAATGGGGAATAAATGTGCAGAAATATGTAATGTTTAAATTTGTACCTTGCAGAGGTAGTTTTATCTTTTCACTTAGTGACACCTGCGATTTGGCCAAGGGTGCCTAAACATTTGCATGCAACTATATATACTCAACCAAAAAACTAATATTGAGGCGGTCAACCAGAGTAAACACAAAAGTTGTTATACTTGAAATAAGCTGAAAATGGTTTGTTTGTTTTTTCTGTTCTTGGGTTTTCTTTTCAAAAAAGAGGTTACACTAGAACTATAAGGACCAGAAAAGAGATAAAAAAGAGGTAATCCGGGAAGAAAATAGAGGAGCTGCAACTACTAATGGATAACTGTGTATAAAACCACTAATACAAAAACTTAAGGGAACACTTAATTTCTCCCAGTTTCTCTTATAAACCATCCAAATACCAGCACACCAAATACATGATAATTATTTGATTTACCATTTTTGCTACTTATGATTGATTTTTGTTCATTATGTAATAATTGTTTTCTGTGTGCTGGTATTTGGATTGTTAATTTCTCCCAGATTCTATTAAGTGTTACTTGTAGTTTTTGTTTATATAATCTATATGTCAAAAGAAAATGCTGATGTATAATGTTGCTTTGGAGTTTGCTTCACACCGATGTAACTACTGTAGACAACAATTCCCAGCAATGACCGTAGTATTTAAGCCTTTTCTTGTTGACCTAATAAAATAAAGAATTGTGTAAAAAAACAAAAACAAAAACAAAAAAAAAAATCTTTTTGTGTAAAAATGTACAGAGTAACAACTATGCCTTTCTTCAATAGAGTATTTAAATTCGTGCAATTTTGGTTGTATTTGTAAAGGCTATTATGTGTTTATATACTGTCGTAGCACTACTCGAAGCTGATGTTATTGACACATAATTAGGCTGAAATGTGCAGTAAGTTCTAACACACAGCTTATTTCCCCCTCTCCTTTTTTTATTATATTGGTTGGGGAGTTGTTTTCTCTGTTGTGCTGGATAACGGGTCAGTTGAATTCTGCTGAGTATGGGCACCTCTTGTGCTGCTAAATCCCTGTTTGTTCAGTTCAGTGCACTGGAAAAAAAAAAAATCTGTGTTCTGTTAGAGAGTTGTGACAGACTTGGACACTGCAGAGGCTGTGTGCCGGAAAAAGCAGCATTGTGCGTGCAGGTGAGTTGAATACACATCAAGTGTACAATTTAAATGTCTACTTTTATAGTACTTCTTGCAAACTGTATACATAATGTAAACACAATTGTGATTTATAATGCAGAAGTTATTGATACATAATGCAAGGCATGTTTTTTCTTCATTGTCTTTTAAGTAAAGAGCTTTTACTGATTTCTAATCAGTTATTTAAAATAGTGCTAATACAGTTGGGGTGGTGGTACCCTGAAGAGCAAACCACTGTTTTCAAACTGCTCGTTCTAGTTTTCACATGTAAACTGGATACAGCAATCCCTTTTACCACCACTATTCATATTAATAAAATAGGCGGACATTGATCTTCAGTGCACATTAACCTGTGTGGTTAGTGCTAAAAAATTAATTGCAGTAATAGAGTGAAAAATGAAGTAGGAATGATCATAGGTGAAACATTCTTTTGCATGTTAGTTTTTTTTAATTGACAGGAAACCTCTGGGATGTGATAACAGGCACTTTCTTCTAACATTGTGCTAATGTGCATTTAAAGCATACACCAATCAATTATCTTTTGTCTATGTTCATGCAAGTTAGACAATTAAAACAAATGTCTTGTTGCTATGGTTTCAGATTTGTACATTTTAATACATTTTGGTTAATAAACCTCATTATACCCAGTCAAAGATTAAAACATGTTGCTTACTGGGTGTAATTAATTGACTGTAAACCCTAGAAAAGAAGGGAGTCTGACAAACATATAAACCAGTTCACTATACAGGGAGGAAAGGGACCTCTGGCAGTTAGAAGCGCATATCCTCAAAATAAGGTGTAAAAAGAAAAGTTTAGAGTTTTTGTTATTTTGAGGCACAAGCTAATTTTTTTTTTATGTGCTAGTCAGTCTTTATTTGCCAGATTTGCCTTAACACTAGACAAATCTTTTCTGCAAAGACACACAGGAAAAAAATAGCTAGAAGCACTGACACACTGTGAAGTTAGACCTGTGTAAACTTTTCTCTCCAGTGGACTATAGCTGGAAAATGTGTGTGATTTAAATGATCTTAAAGGACACCCCCTGCAAAGTAACTATAAGACCTGCTAGTGATTTATATGAAAGAGAAAATCTTTCATACAATCGCTAGACATCCTGTGTGTCGCAAGTCACCATCTCTGGAGTTGGGTGCACACAGGGATTCACACCTTCCTCCCTCTTGGCTTCGTCACATGCTCCTTACCTTGCTCTTGCTGCCTCTAAAGCATATAAAACATGTTTGGTTAGGAAGGCCCCTTGTGAGCAGCACTTGTTCTATTAAAAACAGTAGCAGTGTACACATAAATGGTAAATGTTGGTTAGGGACAGAATAGTTATTGAAATCTGAGGTTGTGATTTGCGACTTTTTGCCAATACTCCAGGGGGTGAATGTATCAAGTTGCAAGTTTCCAGCAGGTTTGAAAGTGGAGATGTTGCCTATAGCAACCAATCAGATTCTAGTTAAAATTTATTTAGTACATTCTACAAAATGACAGCTAGAATCTGGTTGATATAGGCAACATCTCCACTTTTCAAAACTGCTGGAAACCTGCAGCTTCATACATTTACCCCCATGAATCCTCTTGAAATTCCTAAAACTAATCACATTGAAATCTTGAAACATATTTATTTTGTTCGGTGGTAATCATGGCAGCGGTTCCCAAAGTGTGTGCCGTGGCTCCCTGGGGTGCTGCGGAGCTGTCACAGGGGTGTCGCGGCTGCCCTTGCAAAATAAAAAAATAAACTTGCCAATCCAGTGCCGAATAATCCTTCTCACTGTCGGGTGTGACGTCCTCATGTCCGACAGTGTCAGTAAGGAGCAGCAGCAGAGAGGAACATTAAAGAAAGACAGAATAAAATGAAGAGGAAAGAAGGTAAGTAAAGGAACGGAGAGGAAAAAGCAATGTGGGGTCACAGTGATCTAGTGAAGGGGGACACAGTGATTTGATGAAGAGGACACAGTGTGAGATGGTGTAGGGGAACACAGCATGAAGGGACACATGGCATATTGTGATATGGTGAAGGGACACATGGCATATGGTGAAGGGACACATGGTATATTGCGATATGGTGAAGGGGCACATGGTATATTGCGATATGGTGAAGGGGCACATGGTATATTGCGATATGGTGAAGGGGCACATGGTATATTGCGATATGGTGAAGGGACACATGGTATATTGCGATATGGTGAAGGGGCACATGGTATATTGTGATATGGTGAAGGGGCACATGGTATATTGTGATATGGTGAAGGGGCACATGGTATATTGTGATATGGTAAAGGGGCACATGATATATTGCGATATGGTGAAGGGGCACATGGTATATTGCGATATGGTGAAGGGGCACATGGTATATTGTGATATGGTGAAGGGGCCTAAATGTGTCCTACATGATTTTGACCCAAATACTTAAAAAAAACCGTGACTACCCGGTAACTATTTTGGCTTAGAGGTGCCCTGGAAAAATTTTGGAGACCGTAAGGGTACCTCAAATGGAGAAAGTTTGGGAACCACTGCATTATGCCTATTGTGATAATTGCAACAGCTACTGTAGCGACACAAAAATTTTGATTGCTATAAGGCAGACATGATAGAAATACAGACTTACTATAAAACACCCAGCGAACATTTCCGACAGGCCTACAGAAAATGCCTGTAGTGGGAACTGACATCGCTTAAAATGGCGTCAGTCAGATTGCCGGTTTTAAGGGGCAATGCCAGGATCTGCCATCTGTATAATCTAATCTAAGGCTTAGGGTTAAGATTATGGTTAGGCGGCGGGTCTTGGCATTGCCCTATTAAAAAGTAATGACTGGCATAAAGTAAAAATATATTTTTGCTTTAATATATTCATGTTTTATCTTTTATGTGATGCTTCATCTTGTTACCAGAGGAGAGCTGAATGCCATTCCCAGGCAGCAATAGTAGGGGACTTAATGGAGTAAAAATGCTGGGAACGAAGGGGTTTGTTTGATACTAGTGATCAGGGTTTAAAGCAAAACATTTACATTGACGCCCAGGTGCCTCTAGTCATGGCATTCTCCTTTCTTATATAGGATTTTCTAATAGGAGTTTCCACTTTTATAGACATTATTATACTAATATTTTAGTTGCTTTGCTATTTGTTTTAAAAAAATAAATAAAAAAGAATGTTTTATTGTTGTGAAATGTTATCTACTTTTTGTAGTATTATATATGCAATCTTTTAGGCTACATACTCATGTTGATAAACACTTCCAAAAGTTTATGTAATATCGCTCTAGGGGACCTTTGAAATTATTAGTAGTCTATTTGGCATCTCAAAGCTGCATTTCAGCATAGTGTACTATAGTGTTTGCACGGGACTAAATGAACATTTGCATAGAACTCCATTATATTTTACAGGACGTATTACATATATGATTGTGAATGGTGCAGGCAATGTTAAAATTGAAGCAGCATTATCTTGGAGCTCGCCAGAATGTGTGAAAGTACATTATTTTGTGGGGTTTCAGTGTCAATATTTACTGAAGTGTGTTAAATATGTTAATATCCTTGTGCATGTGCCTTATTTTTATCATCTCACATCTAATGCGAACATTGGCAAAAAAATACAGTTCAATTCACTTTCATGTTATTAGTGTATGTGGAGGAGTTTTGTTTCATGCTGACCTAGGTAATGAAGACTTTACATTGTTTGCCTTACACATATTACAGGCAATAATTAGGATTCCTCGGCTTGTAGGAGGATATAGCAATATTAATACAACCAGAATGTGCTTACTACTGTAAGCATAGTGCCTGGTTGTGCAGAAGTGTATTGTCATCCTGCATAGTCTTCCTGGACTGAGGTGAGTGCTGAGCTGTGTGTGTGTCGAATGTATTATGTACATAATTCCCTTTGGGAATAAATAGTGGATTAGCATGCCCGTGTTATAGATCAGGATCAGTATCTGCAGTTGGATGAGATGTTCAGGAGTGATAGTGGGTGTATTCGTGTATGCATATAATGTAAGTTTGTCTACTTTAGATACATTTATCATTTGTTGCTGCTAAGGATATAATATGGTTTATGCAATAAACCACTTACATGACTTTAAAGTCCAACTACACCAACAAGTTCATTCAATATGAAAAGGCAGCTTATAGCATGATGTGATAGAGGATAAATCTGACATCTGCATAAAAATAAGTGTTGACTTTTCACACCAGAAAGTCTGGCCTCTCCCATTAATTAAATATCATGTAGATGTTCGGAATGTTTATCCTCGAACATTTGTCTTCTGTTAAATAGTGCTTCTATTAGTGTCTCTGGGAGAGATGTTGTGTGATTCTCTTCATAGTCTGACATCTCCTTGTGGTAAAATTCAATATGTTTATTCACAACCTTTGGGAGAACAGGAAAAACAAAACTACTGCTTCATTGCTTTTGCACATGGATAAACACTGTCAAAAACAAGGTTAAAGTGAGAATTCATCCTTTCTATAAGCACTGTTTTCTTTATTAAACTTTAACTTCGTTTAATGTATTATTATTACCATTTATTTATATAGCGCAGCTAATTCTACAGCGCTGTACAAAGAACTCACATCAGTCCCTGCCCCAATGGGGCTTACAGTCTAAATTCCCTAACACACACACACACACACACACACACACACACACACACACACACTAGGGTCAATTTGTTTGCAGCCAATTAACCTACCAGTATGTTTTTGATTTTTTGGGGGGAGCACCCGGAGGAAACCCACGCAAACATGGGGAGAACATACAAACTCCTCAAAGATAAGGCAATGGTCGTGAATTGAACCCCAGTGCTGTAAGGCAGAAGTGCTAACCACTTAGCCACCATGCTGCCCACATTGTAATGTAATGGGTTATTCTCTACAGAAAGTTTATCCCTTTAGCTATATACATTTATTGTAACAAGCATGAATTGGTATTGGGTGCTTATTCTGCATGGTACGTTCAGGCTGCAGTCATCGTATCTTTAACAGCTAGGAAATGCAGATCATTGATCCTCACAGTGAGCAACTGCAAACTTTAGCATTGTTCATAAAATGTTTCAAATGAAAGAACAAATTTAAATTGTGGTGAGAATTGTTTTTTATTTTATTCTATCAATTGTAAGCAGCTAGAATTTTTTTTTTACACGGTCACAGGCGATCGTAGCAGTGATAGTTTTTGTTTTTTCTAGTGATTAACTGCTCTGATAAAAACAAAAAAAAGTGTTCTAATGTCCTTCAGTGCAGTGGGAAACTTTGGATCCAAGGTACACAGGCATCTGTTGCAGAGTTGTGTGTGTGTGTATGTATATATATATATATATATATATATATATATATATATATATATATATATATATATATATATATATATATATATATATATATATATATATATAATCTCCATGTGTTTAGAACTTGTAGATGTGCTTTGTAACAGTAACAAAATACCCTGGTGCTATGTTGCTGCTAGAAATATGGCTACAAAATACAAATGTGTTGGTCCTAAAACAGTGCGGTCGTATGGAATAGTTGATGAGTAATGCACAGTGCTTACTAAGTCTTAATTACTGAAAATTTGTCTGATCGAATGCAGTTCAGTAAATACAGCTAAACTATATATTTTTATACTATGATGCCTTTAGTGGGATGTTTATATTTTCCTCCTCCTTGAGCAATCAGTTGTCAGAGCATTACAATATTAACAGCAGCACATTTTATTTTACCTAAGCCAACTCCTGTCTACGGTTGTAGCCTATTTAATAGATATAAACATTAAACGACAAGGAGTAGGCTTCTGTCGTTCTGGTGCAGGAAGGCTGGTGTCAAATGCATCTCTATGTAAAACCAAGTTCATACATCATAAAGTGGTGATCCACTTTTGGACAAAACCACCTTTTATACTACCGTATTCTCCATGTATCCATCCCATTCCCTGAAGATGGAGGCAATGCCGCTCTTCACAACAGGGTTTTGCAATCCATCCAATCCTCTTCACCTCCTGTATGAATTGAGCTCTCCAGCAAAGGGTGTGATTGGCATTCCAGTTTCAAGCAGGGGGGGGGGGGGGGGGGTTGAGAGGATTTACTATATGCGTTGTGGCCAAGATGTATGAACAGAATTGTCCAACGAACCCCATTACAAGTTGTGCCATGGCGCTGTGTACTGTCTGGTTTACCCCTACACTTGCCTGACCCAAAGCATCATACAAACAGACTTTGGCACAGAAGACCCTACACTCTTCAGTTATTAGGCATAGAGGTCACTACATGCTAAGTAGTCAGAGCTGTTACAGACTTTTGGGCAGGCACTGCTTTTGGTCAGTGACTGTTTGAAAGAGCCCCGGACAACATGCAGTGAGTGGGGGAAGAAATGGAAATACATTGAATCCATATTTTTAGATTGAACGGATTGCCAAATCTTTTACAAAAGATTCGGGCATGTATTAAATTGTATATTTATTATGAGGATCCAGATTCACTTAGTTGAATTCTGATAAAAAAAAAAAAAAATGCTTATTTTACAGAATCCTTAAACCAAAACCTGAATCGGGTACATCAGTTGACAACTAACATCCAAAAATTTCCTGATGACAAAGCAAAGGTAAGGTTGCGTTGGTCCTATTTCTAGCCTTAGATTTGAGATTACACTGTTAGGCCTCGTATACACAGATGTTGAAATCAAGCGCTATAAGAGTGTTTATCATACAGAACAGTCTAGAACATGTTTTCTGAAGCTGGTGTTCAAGTACATATTGCAGCACAGTACATTGGATAACTTGCTTCTAACTAAATTAAAAATGAGTAAAGAGTACAAGTTTTTCCTACGCTTTAAACTAACATTGTTTTTCAACGGTTATGTGTACGACCCCTAAAACTTAAGTTGCGACTTCTGTTTTGGCAATGTGTTTATTTTCTAGTTTGTCTTGTTTACACTGGTTAGGATGGACAGTCGAAGGTGGATGGATTTGGATGGCTCATGGGTGTACAGCACAAACCCCAGAAGACACCCAGACAATCCTCTGAAATACAGCACTTTACCTAGTGGAAACCACAATACGTACAGAAGAGTCACTGACATTTCCAGGAGACCAGCAGATGACGGAGGGAAATATGGCACAATCCCGGGCAGGTATCTCTTGACTTCTGATACAGGTTATAGGATCTGCTTATTATGGTGAAATTATGTGTACAAGTCATCACAATACATATTGCCACCAGAAATAACCAATTTTCCTCCATAAATAAGACCATATACGTCAAGCAATATTATTAACAAAATTAACACTACAAATATACCTACAAAGGTTTGTAGCATTTTGTTATGTTTAACAATGTACATTGATACTACAGTTTTAGTGTGTGAAATTTTTTACATGACCAATTTTCTTTAAACGAATTTTACATTGTCATCTGTGCTCTCTTTATTTTACAAGCTATTACTTTTGTTGCTCCATAACAAAAACAAGGGTCCAGGTTCTAGAGCATGATCAGATAAGGCAGAAGGCAACATGGGAGGGGATAAAAGGTTTGGCAGGGGTGATGTGGTAACTGATTGAACAAAGATAAAGGAGTGCAGGATCAGGGTAGATTCCAAAGGCAGTGCAGGCCCGTTAGGGGACCTGGACAATGTGGTAGCAATCGGTAGTATTACAATCTTAGTATCTAAAATGAAAATGCTAGCAACACTGAAGAATATCAATACTGAAGAAAGTTTAATGCAGTATGAAGAATGCTATGATAATGGAAGTTGTAATCTCAACACTAGTAATATGAAGAAGGTAATGTGACAGGTGATATTCTAGGAGCAACTGGACATGTATTGCACACCAAGAAATGCTGTCACTTGAATGGGCGCATATGAGCACAGATGGGTGCAATGAAACAAAGTAGTAGTCCCTTGGGTACTAAGCACCATTAAATGTAGAGGATGAGGGGAAGAGTAGTCCCAACAGTGTAAGGCAATGCAAGACTGTGCAAAGCAGGCTGTGACATGGGAAAATGGCTCTGCGTGTGGTGCAGTGCAGAATTAGGTAGGTTACTCACACATGCAGTAGACACTGTCCAGTTCTGATAACCTAGAGGACTCTCCAAACACATGAAGGGCTGAAATAATCTACTGTGATTCTCTTCTCTGAATGGCAATATAGTTGGGGTAATAGCAGCAGGAACCTGTAACAATGGCAAAGAGACAGGGCTTCGTCTCGGTCTGTTCCGCTAGACTGGACCTAAACTCCTCTTTCTCTAACATCTTGTATAAGACTCTTAGCAGCTTATTCTCTGGCAGTGACAGACTTCTTTCTTGGTTTGGTAGTTTCATTGTCTGGCAGCTAACTCTAGCCATCTAGCAGGTCTTTGGACTAGACTGGCAGCTTTGTCATTAAGGTTGGCAACTTTTATCTGTTAAAAGTGCAGCTTGCACTGTTAGACTTGCAGCTCTGTCTAAAGAATGGGGGGGGGGGGGGGGCTTCTCAACTCCTAAAGTCTCTATGTGCAGGCTGCTCCCTCCAGTTCCTGTCTGGCTTCACAGCACTTCTGAAAACAGTACTCGCTCTCACTGTTGTTCTTCCTAGGCAGACACTCTGGATGCACTTGTTCTGGATACTACACTTCTGTGGCTCACGGTATGGCGCTGCACCCCACAATGGCTACACACCTGCATTTCTGCTCTTTCTTCCCTACCAACATCCGTTTTCTTTGTGACCTCTAACACATTTTCCTGTGTTTTGGGCAACTCTGGTAGGGGCTTGATGGGCTGAGGCCAGTCCCATAGTGGGCTACCTTGGGCTGGGTCACTGGACTACATGCATTTTTTTATTTCTTTGAAATGTTCCTAATAGGCTCTTGAGATGAGTCTCATCCCCAGCAGGCTATAATTTGCCAGCCAGTCCCTAACCTCAGGCATCCCGAGAACTTCTGTTTTTGTGCAATCAAAGGCTGCATTCAGTGGTACCCTACTGCTAGTAGCTGCTCTTTTCCGGTCACTCATCTTCTAGGACACCGGTCCCCTAATATTTCTAAATGGTCTACTTATAGACCACGTATATTGTAACTTGCATCTTTGGGCAAGAAGTTTAAAAAGTGCAGTTACATTGTTGGAATATAATGTGTAGTTCTATACATACAGTATGTTTTATCTATCTGCTCTCATAAAATGGATTTACAGTGTAAGCCTCAGCAATCAATATCCTTTATTTGGTTCAAGATTTATAATAGCAGGTATTTTTGCAGTAATTAATATTAGTATGTACACTAATGTTTGTACTTATTGCTTTACGAGGAGAGCCATTTGAACAGCACCAAGAAAGCTCCAAAATGGCACTTATATTATCTATAGTGGCCATAAAGAGTATTTTCCTCTGGCGTTTTTCACATTTTATTTTTTTACATCATGGAATTAGTATGGACTTGTGAATTCTTACCACTGATCAACACAAAATACTCATGTCTTGTGTCATCTCAAATGTAAAAAAATAAATAAAAGCAGCTCTAAATTTTCTTAATGAAATGAAAAAATAAATACAAGCAATAATTGATCGTATCATTTTGTTTGTTTGAAATTGCACCTAGATAAACCATGGTGGAATCCGTTTGAGTCACAAAAATAACTGATTGGAGTCCACCCTTGTACAGTTAAAGTATTTCAAAATAATTACGCCTGAAAAATTGCATAGTTGGTACATTCCAAATGAGTTTCATCATGAAGGCGCTTTGCCATCACTTTTTCTTTTTATATAGACTGCAAGTTTATTAACGACAAAAATCGATGGGCTTTATCGTTAATAATATTGCCATTATATAAAAAATGACGTCAGAGCATCGAACATCAGCGGTTCATCGGAACCACCGCTTAGTAAATATAATAAAGTCCTAAGGCAACCCTAATGGAGTTACAGCACTTCACACTTCTACACTTTATAGGATAGTGGCAATAAGAAAACCATTGTTTAAAGAAGAAAAAAAATCTCACAAGATCTCTCGCCTAAATTTTTACAGACAGCATATGGAAGACCCCAGAATTCCAAGTGGAGGAATATTCTATGGTCGGGGACCAAGATTGAATTTTGTGTCCTCAATGCTTGGTGCTTTGTTTTGTACAAGCATAAAATGCGCATCATCTAAGGAAAGTATACCTACCATAAAGTCTGATGGTTGGAGCATAGTGGTATGATTAGGATAGTTAGGACAGAGATGCTCAAACACGTCGTCAAGAGCTACCAGCAGAATTTCATGCATAGGGGAGGTAAGCTATTTTTCTGTGTCAGTAATGATCCCACTTGTTTCTACAGACAAAAATCCTGAAAACATGACCTGTCGGTAGCTTTGAGAATTGACTTTGAGCACCTCTGGGTTATGATATTTCTTTTTTTCTTTGGTACTAAAATTTGTCAAAATAGTTGATAAAACGGATTAAGCAAAATATAGAAAAATCGTGGAGGAAAACCTGCTGAGGTCTGCAGGAGACCTAAGACTTGTGGTGGATTTATAGTCCAGCAGGACAATAACCCAAAGCATACAACAAAAAACGCATTGAAATTACTTTATTATGATGCCCTGAAGTGGCCTAGTCAAAGCCCAGGGTTCAATCTTATTGGAAATCTGTGGAATGGCTTGACTATTGCTGCTCACCAATAATCCTTATCCAACCTCCTGGAGCTCAAGCAATCTATCCAGATCAGGGGCAGTGTTCCCTCTAAACTGAGCAATCTGGAAAGGAAAGAGTTAAAAGGTGACTCTAATGTGGGCTCCACCCGAAAGGTTTGCATTCACAATCTGCAGGATGTTTCCTAGTAAGATACGGATTTAACTCTATTATTTCCAGATTGCTCAGCTTAGAGGGAACCCTGATCAGGGGCATAATCGGATATTTATGGATAGCATGGCAAAAAAATTTAAGGGCTCCCAAGGGTAACCCCCCACCCCTCTCCCTCCACACACACACATGTCCTGGGGATTTTGACAGGTGAGACAGAGCTTCCCTGTTGGGTTTTTATTAGGGATGAGCGCACTCGGATTTATGAAATCCGAGCCCACCCGAACGTTGCGGATCCGAGTCGGATCCGAGACAGATCCGGGTATTGGCGCCAAATTCAAATGTGAAACTGAGGCTCTGACTCATAATCCCGTTGTCGGATCTCGCGATACTCGGATCCTATAAATTCCCCGCTAGTCGCCGCCATCTTCACTCGGGCATTGATCAGGGTAGAGGGAGGGTGTGTTAGGTGGTCCTCTGTCCTGGTAGATCTCGTGCTGTGCTGTGCTGTGCTGTGCTGTGCTGTGCTGTGCTGTGCTGTGCTGTGCTGTGCTGTGCTGTGCTGTGCTGTGCTGTGCTGTGCTGTGCTGTATCAGTCCAGTGGTGCTGTGTGCTGTGCTCTGTCCTTCTGAGGTCAGTGGTGCTGCTGGGTCCTGTGCTGTGTCCTTCTGAGGTCAGTGGTGCTGCTGGGTCCTGTGCTGTGTCCTGTTCAGTCCAGTGGTGCTGTGTCCTGTGCTCTGTGCTTCTAAGGGCATAGTTATTTCCCCAATATTCCCCTGTGTTTAAAAAAATAAAAAAAAAGTTTTTTTAAAAAATACCAAAAACTACTTTAATTTTTTTTAATTACCACAAAATTTGCACAACCAATCCTGCAGTATAAGCCCATTGGTACTGCAATATTACCAAGTTCACACATTCAGCAGTAAAAGTCCAGTGGTACTGCAATATTACAAAGTTCACACATTCTGCAGTATCAGTCCAGTGGTGCTGTGTCCTGTGCTCTGTCCTGCTGAGGTCCGTAGTGCTGCTGGGTCCTGTGCCGTGTCCTGTTCAGTCCAGTGGTGCTGTGTCCTGTGCTCTGTGCTTCTAAGGGCATAGTTATTTCCCCACTATTCCCAAGTTTTTTAAAAATAAAAAAAAAAGTAAAAAAAAATAAAAAATTTTAAAAAAAAAAAATATATAATAATTATAACCAAATTTGCAAAACCAATCCAGCAGTATAAGTCCATTGGTACTGCAATATTACCAAGTTCACACATTCTGCAGTATCTTGTGCTACATATAATGGAGACCAAAAATTTGGAGGATAAAGTAGGGAAAGATCAAGACCCACTTCCTCCTAATGCTGAAGCTGCTGCCACTAGTCATGACATAGACGATGAAATGCCATCAACGTCGTCTGGCAAGCACGATGCCCAATCTCGTAGTACCGGGCATGTAAAATCCAAAAAGCCCAAGTTAAGAAAAAGTAGCAAAAAGAGAAACTTAAAATCATCTGAGGAGAAACGTAAAGTTGCCAATATGCCATTTACGACACGGAGTGGCAAGGAACGGCTTAGGCCCTGGCCCGTGTTCATGACTAGTGGTTCAGCTTCACCCACGGATCTTAGCCCTCCTCCTCCTCCCCCCCCTACAAAAAATTGAAGAGAGTTATGCTGTCAGCAACAAAACAGCAAACAACTCTGCCTTCTAAAGAGAAATTATCACAAATCCACAAGGCGAGTCCAAGGATGTTGGTGGTTGTCAAGCCTGACCTTCCCATCACTGTACGGGAAGAGGTGGCTCGGGAGGAGGCTATTGATGATGTAGCTGGCGCTGTGGAGGAACTTGATGATGAGGATGGTGATGTGGTTATTGTAAATGAGGCACCAGGGGGGGAAACAGCTGATGTCCATGGGATGAAAAAGCCCATCGTCATGCCTGGTCAGAAGACCAAAAAATGCACCTCTTCGGTCTGGAGTTATTTTTATCCAAATCCAGACAACCAATGTATGGCCATATGTAGCTTATGTAAAGCTCAAATAAGCAGGGGTAAGGATCTTGCCCACCTAGGAACATCCTCCCTTATACGTCACCTGAATAACCTTCATAGTTCAGTGGTTAGTTCAGGAACTGGGGCTAGGACCCTCATCGGTACAGGGACACCTAAATCCCGTGGTCCAGTTGGATACACACCAGCAACACCCTCCTCGTCAACTTCCTCCACAATCTCCATCAGATTCAGTCCTGCAGCCCAAGTCAGCAGCCAGACTGAGTCCTCCTCAATACGGGATTCATCCGAGGAATCCTGCAGCGGTACGCCTACTACTGCCACTGCTGCTGTTGCTGCTGTTAGTCGGTCATCTTCCCAGAGGGGAAGTCGTAAGACCGCTAAGTCTTTCACAAAACAATTGACCGTCCAACAGTCGTTTGCCATGACCACAAAATACCATAGTAGTCACCCTATTGCAAAGCGTATAACTGCGGCTGTAACTGCAATGTTGGTGTTAAACGTGCGCCCGGTGTCCGCCATCAGTGGAGTGGGATTTAGAGGGTTGATGGAGGTATTGTGTCCCCGGTACCAAATCCCGTCGAGATTCCACTTCACTAGGCAGGCGATACCAAAAATGTACAGAGAAGTACGATCAAGTGTCCTCAGTGCTCTTAAAAATGCGGTTGTACCCACTGTCCACTTAACCACGGACATGTGGACAAGTGGTTCTGGGCAAACGAAGGACTATATGACTGTGACAGCCCACTGGGTAGATGCATCCCCTTCCGCAGCAACAGCTGCATCAGTAGCAGCATCTACAAAATGGCTGCTCATGCAAAGGCAGGCAACATTGTGTATTACAGGCTTTAATAAGAGGCACAACGCTGACAACATATTAGAGAAAATGAGGGAAATTATCTCCCAGTGGCTTACCCCACTTAGACTCTCATGGGGATTTGTGGTGTCAGACAATGCCAGTAACATTGTGCGGGCATTAAATATGGGCAATTTCCAGCACGTCCCATGTTTTGCCCACACCATTAATTTGGTGGTGCAGCATTACCTCAAGAGTGACAGGGGTGTGCAGGAGATGCTTGCGGTGGCGCGCAAAATTGCTGGACACTTTCGGCATTCAGCCAGTGCCTACCGCAGACTAGAGGCACATCAAAAAAGCATGAACCTGCCCTGCCATCACCTCAAACAAGAGGTTGTGACGTGCTGGAACTCCACCCTCTATATGCTGCAGAGGATGGAGGAGCAGCAAAAGGCCATTCAGGCCTACACAGCCACCTACGACATAGGCAAAGGAGTGGGGATGCGCCTCAGTCAAGCGCAGTGGAGACTGATTTCCGTGTTGTGCAAGGTTCTGCAGCCATTTGAACTTGCCACACGAGAAGTCAGTTCCGACACTGCCAGCTTGAGTCAGGTCATTCCCCTGATCAGGCTGTTGCAGAAGCAGCTGGAGAAAGTGAGGGAGGAGCTGGTAAGCCATTGCGATTACACCAAGCATGTAGCTCTTGTGGATGTAGCCCTTCGTACGCTTTGCCAGGATCCGAGGGTGGTCACTCTTTTAAAGTCAGAGGAATACATTCTGGCCACCGTGCTCGATCCTCGGTTTAAAGCGTATGTTGTGTCTCTGTTTCCGGCGGACACAAGTCTACAGCGGTGCAAAGACCTGCTGGTCAGGAGATTGTCCTCTGAAGAGGACCGTGACATGCCAACAGCTCCACCCTCATTTTCTTCCACATCTATGGCTGCGAGGAAAAAGCTCAGTTTTCCCAAAAGAGGCACTGGCGGGGATGCTGATAACATCTGGTCCGGACTGAAGGACCTGCCAACCATTGCAGACATGTCTACTCTCGCTGCATTGGATGCTGTCACAATAGAAAAAATTGTGGATGATTACTTTGCTGACACCATCCAAGTAGACATGTCAGACAGTCCATATTGTTACTGGCAGGAAAAAAAGGCAGTTTGGAAGCCCCTGTACAAACTGGCTCTATTTTACCTGAGTTGTCCCCCCTCCAGTGTGTACTCGGAAAGAGTTTTTAGTGCAGCGGGGAACCTGGTCAGTGAGCGGCGAAGGAGGTTGCTTCCTCACAACGTTGAAAAAATGATGTTTATAAAAATGAATAATCAATTCCTCAATGAAGTACAGCACTGCCCTCCAGATACTACAGAGGGACCTGTGGTTGTGGAGTCCAGCGGGGACGAATTGATAATGTGTGATGAGGAGGAAGTACACACTGTAGGGGGAGAGGAATCAGAGGTTGAGGATGAGGACGACATCTTGCCTCAGTAGAGCCTGTTTAGTCTGTACAGGGAGAGATGAATAGCTTTTTTGGTGTGGGGGCCCAAACAAACCAATCATTTCAGCCAAAGTTGTTTGGTAGGCCCTGTCGCTGAAATGATTGGTTTGTTAAAGTGTGCATGTCCTTTTTCAACAACATAAGGGTGGGTGTGAGGGCCCAAGGACAATTCCATCTTGGAACTTTTTTTTTGGCATTATATGACCAATCAACAGTCGTTTGCCATGTTCAAAAAGTAAAACCAAATTTTAAAAAATTCAAGAAATTAAACCAAAAGTAAAATGCCGTGTCATAATTTAAAACAAGAGTTTTTGACGTGCTCTAAAACTACTGTATTGTTGTTTATATTTTATAAACACTACACTTGAAAGCTTGAGTCTTTCAATAAAAAAGTAACTGTCCATTGCACGAATATTTGCAACAGGGACAATTTTAGGGTTAAGAAAGCCAACTGATAACACTTCGACGCTGTCTGTCTTTATAAACACTACACTTGGAAGTTGGAGGAGGTATTGTGGCCCCGGCACCAAATTTACTACCGGGGCCACTCCACTGTGCAGTCCATATTTAGGTGTATCAGATATTAAACAACGGTGACAGTTGATGCCCAATTTTTTAATTATATTGTGGCCTCGGTACCAAATTGTGTACCGGGGCCACCACACTACGCAGTCCAGATACTTGTTTGGTGGAATTCAGACCAGTTGAGGGTTTTATTATTATATTGTGGGGACCACTCTATCTATACCACACTACAACTCTATACCACTCTATTTCATACTTTAATTCTATTTAATACTTTAATTCTATTTCATACTTTAATTCTATTTAATACTTTAATTCTATTTCATACTTTAATTCTATTTAATACTTTAATTCTATTACTAATTACCATAAAGAGGAACAAAATAAATCAATTTTACCAAAAGTATAATATGACTTAGACTTACAAACACTACACTTGAAAGATGGTGCCTTTAAATGAAAAAGTCAGTCTTCATTGCACGACTATGTGCAACAGGGACAGTTTTTTGGTTTACAAAGTCAACCAATAACACTTGGACCCTGTCTGTCTTTAACATACTTGATGGGATCTCAATGACGAATTGTCTGTACCATGTTTGGAGGAGGTATTGTGGCCCCGGTATCAAATTGGGTACCGGGGCCACCCCACTACGCAGTCCAGATACTTGTTTGGTGGAATTCTGACACGTGGAGGGTTTTTTAATTATATTGTGGCCTCGGTACCAAATTGTGTACCGGGGCCACCACACTACGCAGTCAAGATAGATAGATGCGTATCATAGATAAAGTACATTCAGTGGTGTGGGGCAAATTGAAAAATATTCAAAATGCACTGACATTATCAAAAACAAGAGGTTGTCACACGCTAAAACTCCAACATGTATATGATGGAGAGGATGGAGGAGCAGCCGTATGTGTAGTGTAATGCAGACCTGTTGAAGGTTTTTTATATATTTTATTGTGGTGCCCAGTGCCCACTCCTCTACGCAGTCCAGATACATTTATTGGTGCGAATCATAAAAGTTCAGGGTTTTTAATATATTGTGGTGACCCACTCCTCTACGCAGTCCAGGTACATTTATTGGTGCGATTCATAAAAGTTCAGGGTTTTTAATATATTGTGGTGACCCACTCCTCTACGCAGTCCAGGTACATTTATTGGTGCGATTCATAAAAGTTCAGGGTTTTTAATATATATTGTGGTGACCCACTCCTCTACGCAGTCCAGAAAGATACCTTGTTGCAACGTTTTGGACTAATAACTATATTGTGAGGTGTTCAGAATACACTGTAAATTAGTGGAAATGCTTGTTATTGAATGTTATTGAGGTTAATAATAGCCTAGGAGTGAAAATAAGCCCAAAAACTTGATTTTTAAACTTTTTATGTTTTTTTCAAAAAAAATCCGAATCCAAAACCTTAAATCCGAACCGAGACCTTTCGTCAAGTGTTTTGCGAGACAAATCCGAACCCCAAAAATAACGAAAATCCGAATCCAAAACACAAAACACGAGACCTCAAAAGTCGCCGGTGCACATCCCTAGTTTTTATCTCCCCTGTGTTCTGCATGTAACTAAGATCTACTCGGTGGTAGTCCTTACCACGACTGCCACAACACTGACAACAGTTTACCCGACTTCAGAAGTACCTGTCAATCACGAAACACTGCTAAGCCTGAAGGTTTCAAATCGCCACCATTCACATTCGCGGGGAATGAAGATGCCGGCAGCAGAAAGTCACATGACATTCCGGGATGATACCATTATTAGTGTTAAGGGGGTAATGCAAGAAGGCGGCAGATGTACAAGCCTTGGTTTAAAAAAAAAAACCATTGTACAGCCGGCGTTTGCTTGCATTACTCCCTTAACACCACTAATAATGGTATTGTCCTGGAAAGTCGCGTGACTTTCTGTTGCCGGCATCTTCATTCTTTGCGATTGTGGCTGGTGGTGATTTGAAACTTTCGGGCTTGGCAGTGTGTCTTGATTGACAACTTTGCATTTACCAAGTCGAGTAAACTGTTGGAGTTGTAGTCGCGGTAACGTGCCCAGCCCAGATCTACAATGCCGTTTAGGTGCGCCTCCCTCTGACTGCTGATTGTAAGGCTGCACTTTATAAGCTCTCCCCTGTCCTGCACTTATTGCCAGTGACCGTGTTACACACTAGCTTCATGGTTCCTGTATCTGTCTTCTCTGTGATTCTGACCTTGCACCAAGCATGTGATTGCTATGCATTAAAGAGTTTCCTGGCTTTCCAAATTGTCTGTTTATTGTTGATATCTGACTGTGCAGCTGCACGCTATTCATATTGCTATACTTCGTATCCTCAGGCACGGACTGAGGTAATATGAATGCTCACTCTGTGGGACATTCGCAATAAAGACTGTTATCTACTTGCATTGCCACACAGAATGTTCTATTCCTGCATTGCCTCAACAACTATACAACTGGTAAAGTGTTAACCAAATAGACTCACAGCTGTAATTGCAGCTAAAGGTGCTGTTACCAGTTATTAAACAGGGAGGTGTAGTGTGATAAATTATTGTTTAATTGTTTTTTATTTGTAATTTAAAAGCCTTTAGAGTGTGTTTATTTGACAGAGTATTGTGTGTTGTTCAGTAATAAGAATTCCATATTAAATAAATTTTGATTTAATGGTGTATAAAATGTGAAAAATGTCAGAGGGTGGCGTGGCTTAACAGCTGAGATGACACGCCTTAGAGTTCTGGGCCATACAAATCTAATATCTGGAGCCATCAGCTCCACACCACCAATATTATCACCTTCTGGAGGATTCATAAGTGCTACAGTGTGCAAGGACTGTTTAATGTAATCTCCCTGCATCTTGGGTCTTTATCAGTCTTATAACTGACCAGTATCAAAACAATACTTTTATATGTAAAATGTGGCTTTTAGCATTTACTTGTGTTAAACACACAAGACTGCAGTTTATCTTTAGGTTTTAGGTTCAAATATATGAAAATTCAGAAGTTGGATTCAAATTATTTCTTATTGTGAGAATTACTATTTTCATTTTCAAACAAACATAGTAGATGAACTAGGAATATATTAATCTCAAACAAAGGAAAGCGTATTCTTGCTTTGAACCACTAGAGGTCCTCAGTGTACTATACTTATTGTAAAAGGCCTGAACGTCTCTTTGACCATGTAAAAGGGGTTTCCTGAATCAGACATCTCTTTAACAAGTGCGTCCTAATGTTTAGCCATCTAAAAATAACAGTAATGTCAATTTAAGAAGAATTTTAGCCTCCTTGGGGCATAGACCATATAAGTGTCATCAGAGATTTAGTCTCCCATAATAAAATCTGCATGTCTTTGTGGGATCATGTTTACAAATACTGAAATGCCTAACTAAACTGGCAAGGTTTTTTAAAAAACAAAAATAAAACCAGCAAGATGACTTCCAGCAAAATATAGAGGCGAATTTGCAAACGCTCCTCTTTGATGTCCTCCAATACCTTTTAAAGAGCAGCAAGAACATATGAAAAACAACCTCTATCAAAAATGTTCCAGTCAGTTGATTCTCTCAACTAAAACCATTCCTGGTGAAAATCTTCTAACACCTGGTTCCAGCTCCTTATTGATAAATTCTTATGTCCCAATCTTCAAGGAGATTCTAATCCCGTCATGTTATTCTGAGACTCTGTTACTACAAATCCAAGGAAAATATCGTTTTCGCGTCACGCTACAAATGTCTCTTCAAAGGTTTACAACTCGTTATATTTCAGAACTTGGCTGATTGCACTCTAAAGAAAACATACAAACTGAGATATTACCAAATTCTCAGAGACAAGGAAATAAAATATAATGGTTTCCCCTTCAGATTTAAAATCTGGGTCTTAACCTACTGTACTGCAGAACAATTGTGCCTTTTAGGGGTGACCTTATCTTAACTACTTGGTACTAGTCTGTGCACCGCTTCCCCGCATTCATATAATTATAGCTGTGCCATACATAGGCTAACCCTTAGCATACTCCTCCTATTCCTGTTCAACAAGTATGATTGGAACCTTTTAAGCGTGACTTGTCATTTCCCCATCCTTTTCCCCAAATACTGCCTTTCTCTACACACCTAGTAGAGTTTCAAACCCAAACTTGTTTGGAATTTCTAGGACTGACCTCTTTAAATATAAATGACTACTGAAATAATTACATTTAATATGAAAGGTTTAAAAAGTGCCCAGAAACATTCAATCTATTTTTCTCTTTGAAGCAGATGTCAGGGGATGTTGTGTTTCTCTAGAAGACCCACTTTTTGGGAAAGAAACCTCCTGATTTGAGACCCAAGATGTACAATACTACCTTTCATGTGTGACCCTAGGCAAAAGAACAGAGGTATAGGTATCGAACCCTGTTCCTTCGTCGTTTTTATCCTCCCAAGAGAAGTTATCTAAAGTTCTGATGTTCTTCTGGTAGCAATAACTTCATTGAGCAACCTACTTACCAGCTTTAACATCTAAGGGCATATTTAAGAAAGCACGGTAGTGCACTATCGTGCACTTACCGTGAAATTAAGGTCCCACAGTGTTCTCCGGATATTTATTAAGGGTGCATCGCAGCAGATATCATGGATATCTGCTGCTTTGCACTCCTCTTTGTTTTTGGGAGCAGTCACCATTCAACAGTATGGTGACTGCTCCCAACCGCAATCTAACAAGTTCCGAAAAAAACATTTTTTTCGGAAACTTGTCTTGATAATGTACGCCAGCTGCAGCTGGCATACATTATCAGAAATGAAAAATCTCAGTACTGTTAGCTCTGCTCCGAATAGCAGAGCTGGACAGCGCATGTGTGGAGGGATCACATGATCCCTCCCTGTCAATCACCGCTCGCTCTCTGCAACGATAGTTGCAGAGAGAGAGCGAGATGTTTGTGCGCATGTGCAGTTCTTCCAACTGCACATGCGCAATTGCAGTGTGAAGAGGACGAGGAGGTGATCCAGGGACATTGCGTTCCTAACAGGCGCGTAAGTATGATTTTTTTGATCACAGAAACAGCCGTTTTTCGGAACGGCTGTTTCTGTGCAGGGCTGTACATAAATGTGAGAAATAGTTCAATCCTTATCATTGCGATAAGGATTGAAAACTACTTTTCACTTTATGTGAATATTGATAAATGTGCACCCTAGTCTGTGTCCACACAGGACCCTCATTAATACAGCGTACAAACAGAAACATCCTTGGCCATACACATTAAGCTGTGTGCGTTTGTATAGAGCTGCAGTGATTCACCCACATACTGAACTACCTCAATCTACAGAGAAGTGAGAAATCCATTTGTGCAATACTGTGTGTCATAGCTATCTGTGTGTTTGGAGACTTTCAGTGTACTATTTCCATTATATTTAAAGCAATAGTAAAGTTCTGAATGAATTGCTTTAAAATAACATTCCAGTCTATTTTATCATAACATATATCTGCCACACTTGGGTTTAATTTAAATTGGTTGAATATATTTTGTGAACTTTGGTAGCTGAAATCACATTATCAGTTACTACAGGCATGGTGATTGTTTTAAATCAGAAGCGATTCATTAAAATCGCTCCCGGTTTTCTCCGATATAGGGAGAGAGATTATCTTAATGTCAACCAATGCTTTGTAATATTTAATCAGTGCACACTGAAAAGAAATTTTGGGAATATTAGTATTTTGCCATTTATTTTAATGAGTGTTTGACAATTATGTTTATTATGTGCTTTTAGTATTACATTAATAAGCTTTCCTTGATATGCAGACTTCGTATTTTAGATACTTGTGTATTTTTTTATTTATTTGTATTTTTTGTTACTGTATTGGTAAGAGGCTGGTACATTTCCAGTGGTGTTGCTCAAAACTCGACATTATTTGTAAACCTCTTGGAAATAATGAGATCAATCTTTTAGCAAAAATATATAATATTATACAAATTACATAATGACCTTTCCGTTGTCTTGCCACTTACCAAAGGACATTGCTACAGAAGAATTTATTCAAGCCATAAAGGGCCAGAAATCTGAGAGTGCACAGGAACAGTTTTGCTGCTGCTGATTATAAAACATTGCAGCAAGTTTAGTCTCCTATGTAGTCGCCATCTTTAATGAAGTTTTAATAGGAAAATCATCTTTTCACAGGTGATTGAAACAAACATTTCTGTTATACACAAACTTGGTAAGAATCCAAGCATTCCAAGTAGATATTGCCCCTAATAAACAATGATGTTAATTTATTCTCTAGCATTCTTACCGCTAGTACTACCATCATTAATTCATAAGGACTAAGTAGGATTTGTCTCGGGAAAACAAGCTAGGGATAATACTGGGAGTACACTATAGATCTCATGCAAAGAAAAAATACACCATCTTTACATCCTTTCCTGAATGTCGAAGAGGCTTACGACCGCATTGTGTGGTCCTTTATGTTCTTTATCTTAGGTAAACTTGAAATAGGAGATTTCTTAAAGGGTATTAAGGTCTTGTACATGAACCCCTTAAGCCAGATGGCCCATAAAAGGTACCACCTCTGATCTTGTCCAAATAGGACATGGCACTAGACAGTGTTGCCCTCTGTTGCCATAGAGGCTTTTTCAGATCTTATTAGATGTAATCCGAACATTGGGAGGATGAATGTGGGGGCGATGTCTGTAAACTGACATACCTATTACTCTTGTCTCATCAAGCTTCTCTCACAAACATATAAAGTGTTAAATTCATATTCAGCTATGTCTGGCTAAAAGATAGATTTCTCTAAATCAGAAACTCATTAAATATTCTAGATAAAGATAAGCAATTATCACAAATCTTGAATAGGTGTATGACAAAATCATTATTTGGTGTTATATATTACTACTAATTATTTCTCTCAATACAAGAAAAATTTCTCTACACTCTTTTCTGAAGTTCAAAAGAATATGTACACATGGAGCGGGTACATCATGGTTTGGTTATATTGTTTCTGTTCAAAGGAGCATTCTCCCCAGGATTTTGTATGTGTTTCAGACTATTCCAGTTCAAGTCCCTTGGGGCATTCTTAACCAAATATAGAGCTCTATAAACAGGTTTATTTATATGTCTCCCAGGCTCAAATTCTCCACCCTGATTCGGTTGTCTCATGAACGTGGCATGGGGTTCCTGGTATCATACCTCCCAACTGTCCCTATTTTAGGGCTCTGTTCTGCCCGGGGACACGTTTGTCCCGCAGGTGGGAATATGAGGGGGAGGTGTCTAATGGGGTAGTCTAGCATCTTACAGCGCTAGGCAGCCCTCTGGGTGTGCGGTCTCACCCCGCAGTTGGAGGTATGAGATCTCATTGAAGTCTACTAGTGATCTGGTGTCCGTCCCCCCCTTCCCCTCCCCCCCCCATCCTTGTATTACTGGCTCCAAATTGAAACACTTGACTAATTTATTTAGCTACATTTTCTTTAGCTTCAATATTATCTACTCCCAAATGCTCCATGTTAATTGCAGAAAATTATCCTATTATTATTTCCTCTATATCTCTCGAGTTATATTATGTTAGGAAATTTAAATTATCAATACCTTCACCAATATTTCCAATAGGGATCAAACTCTGCCTTTAAACCTAAACCCTCCTCTACACTGTCAACCATGGAGGAAAATTAGTAGAGGTTCTAAATTAATTACTTTAAACTGGAGATCCTTAGACTCCTTTTAGGATAGTTGCAGCATTCCCTGAACTAATGTGTTTGCATATGTGCAATAGCCGTCTTTTCTACTGTTTAGTTGCCAAGGGTACAAATGTTTTGACAGCTTACCCCATTTTGCTGTGTTATAAACCCATGACAAAAGGTATAATCTCTATCTTTCATAATATGCTCCTCACATCTTACCCTGAAATATCGCTGAAACACAAACTTGATTGGGAAAGGGGCTTGGGACCTCCCATGGATGAAGACGTGGAGAGAAATAGAAGTATATACCAGGTGGTACCTTCTTCCCACTCCTTCCCTTCTGTTTTCCTTATTTTCAGGCCAGGAGTTGGAAATTCACTGGTTATAAATATTACTGCACTACTGCTAAGGGCTCATTTGTAATACTGAAAAAACACAGAAGAGAGCACTAAGCTTAAAAACCAAATGATAACACTTTAATAAAATTATCAAATAATATGCAAAAAGCAATTGTGCATTAATGGTGGAGACTAATAGTCAAACCTTAGGTACATTAAACATTGTAACACACAGAACCCAGATGTAAATTAGGTAAGGAAAAATACTCAAATAGCATCATCACCATCCATGGGCAAAGTTCCTATAATTACCACTATTGTCGGACATCCAATTCAGAACACTCCTGAGCTGTACCACGCAGTTATCATAGCGGCGTGTCAAACCGAGGGTGTAAATGATAGACGGTTCCAAGAGCACAAGTGCTATCATTTGGTTTTTAAGCTTCGTGCTCTCTTCTGTGTTTTTTCATTGCTGCTTTATACTACAAGTTCCAGAGCCTGTTAAAGAGCTGCAGCTAAACCCCAGGCACTGTATTTATGTTCTAAAGATCACCCCCTCTTATTGTGTGTTCATTTGTGATCGAGTTAGTCATGTGTCTTCTACGAGGGTTTTTATTTTGCCAAGTCCTGGATTGTTACAAGATGGTTGGTTTTTATTTCATAATTATTTTATATTTATTTTAAATTCAGTGTGTGTTTTTATTTACATTTTCTCTGGTGCACTTGTTCCTCAAGTGCTAGCATGCTCTGGCTGCCATGGGTATGCTGGAGCTTGTTAGTACAACAAGCACCAAGAAGCTGGAACCTGTAGTGCATCACGGACAAAATGTGGATTTAATATACTTAACCATACTTAACCCATGCTGCAGGTTTTCCTGCTATACTGCCGCCAGCCCTGGTTGCCAAAGCCTAGAGCTGGTTTTGGGAATTACACCCCAATACCAGCACTAGGGCTATTTTTGCCGCATCTTTTAAGTATGTCTGCTATGCTTTAACTGCCCAAAGGAACGAGGTTTCACAGAAATCTCCTCCGTTAAGGCTAATACTGTTTAGCATTGCAGTCCCCATAGACTTCTATAGGGACTGTGATGTTCTGCAATGAATGAAGCTTTGATAAGCATTGCATTGCGCAGACAGGTAACGCCATCTCAGGATGGCGTTATCTGTCATTTCCTATGGGATTCTGCTGAAGCCTCTCTGACTTTGCAGAATCCGTTACAGTGGAAGTGTTGTGTGACTTCCTCCTATCTGTGCCGGTAAATAGGAGAATTAGATTGCAGGAGAGGGGACACTTTGCCGGGGTTCCCAGAGTAGCCCCAACATGATGCATTCAAGTGGTACATAAAAGTGCAGCGCAGCGCTGTCAAAGTGTCCGCGGCAGTGATGTATCGTACTACAATACAGCACTGCCGTGGATGCTTCTTTGACAGCGCCGCGGCTGCTGTACAGTGCTGCTGGTAGAGGCAGGGTTTAGCGCCCGTTCGTTCGCAGAGGGGAGGGGTTTCTGGAGAACCAGAAACCCCCCCTGCTGGTCATTATATGCTGGTCATTTTTAGGTTAACGTTACTGATTTCTGAGCATTATATGCTGCACTGTTCTACTTCTAAGATGCTATGTAAAATATATATGCTTTATTTGAATGGCTGCCTATGTAATAAAATATAGTAAACACCCAACACTCACTGTTTTGTATTTTATTTGGTGAATACACTGCTGCTCACTGTCATTCCAGTGATTTTTTTCAAAAGAAAAAAAAGTACACTAGCACAATTATAAAATGAAGAAAACATTGCATGTGCTAGCAGATTGTACAGCTATGCATGTTCCTGTAACAGATTGGAAAACATGTGCTTTCCATAGAGATCCCGTGTGCCCTGTTTTTCTATTCTTTTTTTATATAGCACCAACATATTATACAGAGCTGTATATTGAATATTTACATATTCACATTAGTTCCTGACACAGTGGAGCTTACCATGTAATTTACAGACACACGTCAGAAATAATTTAGTCAGAAGCAGATATGACCAGTATATTTTTGGCCTGTGGGAGGAAGCAAGAGCAGCCAAAAGAAACCCCTGCAAAGGTGGGGAGAACAAACTCCACTCAGATACCACCCTTTCTCTAGCTCAACCACTGTGAGGCAGCAATGCTAACCACTATGCCACAATGTTTTTTTTTTGTAAAGCTATATACTTGTTGCTTATATAGACAAAGTATACTTTAATCACCCCTTATCATGTCTTTCAATTACTGCATTATGCTCATGGGCAGGAATGCATTATTATGTTATGATTAAAACTTGGGTGAGTAGTTTTGTTTTATTGCCTTTTCACTAGATCATATTAAATTGGACTTTGTAAGGTTTAATTTGTTTGTACTCTTTGAAGTGAAGATCAAACCTAAATGTATTTCCTCCTTGGTGGAGAAGTGATATGCAAGTAAGCCTGAAAGTGTATTCCTCGGGATAAGAGACAGACCTACAGACCAGGTGAGATTTTTAAGGATAGTTTGGGTTACTGAAATTGTAGTATGACAAACTGCCACTCCGTATGAAACTCTGGGTTCTATTCCCTAAAACTCCAGAACAATTGATTTTCACTAGCATCTTATTTTGTTTCTACATCTTCCGTAAGTTAAAACATCTAAAAGCTCATTTATGTTTGTCATGCACTGAAACTAATATTTACTTAAACAACCTGTTAAGTACATTTCTAGTCTAGAAGTGATAGTTGTATTTGCAAATCCCTGTTCAGAGGGGGTCTATACTAAGGCAGCAGATCTAATTGGTGCAGATGATTAAATGTGTGTTTTCTAACTTGTTTGTAAATCTAATTATGATGTGTGAAAATGTGTCTTTTATAATGTACACTACCTCAAAAGTTTATGTAGATGTATGTAAGAGATGAAAGCTGCTGCAGCAGAATGGCCAGGGCTATCCAGGGACACTGTGCAGGTCACACATGAAGGGCTGTCTGGAGTGGTTTAGCAGGGCAGACAACCCAGGTTGCTCTTATTTTATTTATTTTTTTACAAATGTTCACCAGAATTTCTTTTAAGTCATTATTTCATTTAGCAGGACAGTCTCTACAGATAGCATGAAATATATGATACATACAGTGAGCCATGCAGCAGATTCCTGACAAGATTTCAGGTGGCAAATTTATCAAGCTGCTGGATTGAAAAAGTGGAGATGTTGCCTATAGCTACCAATCAGATTCTAGCTGTCATTTTGTAGAATGTACTAAATAACTAGAACATGGTTGCTATAGGCAACATCTCTACTTTTTCAAACCAGCAGCTTGATAAATTTACCCCCAGTACATGAAATGGTTGAAGCTATGGATTTTATTATTGAATTTCTTACGGCACCAACATTTAGGATGTTTTAACAGCCTACAAGCTCATACTGACAAATGTATACAGCAACCAAAGCAAATGAGTTAAACCTGGACAACTGGTCAAAATAAAACAACCCAGTGACAAATCTACAAATCATGGCCGCATTCCTGCAAATAAGGAACAATTAGCTGTTAAGCATTATCGGTTCCTACCTGTATGTCTCTTCATAATATATGTGTCCCTGTGTATATGTGGATGGTAAACTTTTACGATGGGCCAACCCTCCCCTGCCACGTTCTCATTTATAGGACCTAACTTCTATCCTTACCTGGGTACACACTACAGGAAATGTCTCCCTATGTGATATCTGTAACGATTTTACCAACAACTGAAAGCCCCAATCAGCATGCCGATTCATGCACAATTTTACAGGTCTGTATTCTTAATCTGTCATAAGCATCTGCTGAAAAGATCGAGACTCTGTACAGTCTATAGAGATCTGTCTACACTGCTGGTCGTGAGTACATACACACTTCAGAATTTGCCCGACATTGTTCCATTGTTTTTAGAGACTTTTAGTCTGGCTATAAAATCAAATGAAATATGATGTGCTTTGGTACAGTAAAACATGATCGTGGGAGTGTACACACTATGCAATATTGGACCCAACAGTTTATCATGTGGTTGGCACAATAATAAGGTGATAAGCTGGGTACACACTACAGGTTTAACTCCATATAAAACTCCCTCACCTAAGGACTTGTTCCATACAGAGTCAATCAGTGCAAGAAAACATTAGTAAGATTCTGTAGTCTGTAAGGCTTATTTAATAAATGCTTTACCATGTGTCAGACAAAAGAGAAAAGCACAGCACTCTTGTGGGCAGTGCCATATGTGCCTATTAAAAACTGTAAGTATATCATAGTATTGCCTGTGTCGTACAGATGTTTACATACCTCAACAGTCATTTCCATCATTCCATGACATTAACAACCTGAGCATTAGGCTACCAACAAGTAAAATCTTATAGGTAAGTAATATATCTTCTTAGCTTCCAATATTGATGACTTTCTTCTGACAATTACTCTTCCTCCATCTTCCTTAAATAAAGCTAGCAAGGAATTGAACTCTAGGGCACACTAGCAAGCTTTAAACTTTTAACTCTCTAAAAATGGAAGTTTCAGATACTTAGGGGAGTTGAATAAGAATTTTTCCTTCTACAAGTGTTACAAAGCTTTCCTCCCGCCTCTGTCTACCAGTACATTACAGTCTCGGATCTCTCTCGTGATCCTTCTTGTGGTTTTCGCACCTTTAGATCCAGGTTAATATCCCTCCCAGGAGCTTTTATCCATTTCAAAACATAGCATGTCTAAAAGTAGGATTTTACAACATTTTAATTCATGTGCCTTAGGTAGGACTTTACTAAAGATGTTGTCTCTGTGTTGAACTCTGTCATGAAAGCTCCAGCGAATGATGACTTGGAAGACCAACATCAGTGTAGCTTTAGATGGTGAGGAATGGGCAGAGATCTGGGACCTTCTCCAGCTCTATTTCTGTTAAATGTAAGAAAAACACATACAAACTCGAATACAGAGGGTATTATGCCCCAGTTTGATTGCACTGCATCTTCTCTGACATCTCAAATTGATACTGGAGAAAATACTCAACTCTCCTGGAATGGCATGACACAATTAATATCTACAATACTTCAGGTGGATGTCCCACTCACGACCAAATTTTATTTACTCCTTGTCACGAGCCGTGGCGGTACTCCTGGCCACCGCGGCTCGCTTCCTGTGTGCCCCGTCACTTCCTTCTAACCCCCGGCCGTTGCCAAGGCAGCGCCGCGTCCCGGCAACAAGGTGACAGCCGGGCATGTACGCGGAGGTCTTTAATAGCCTGGTGGCTATTAAGCTGGTTATGTTAATTAGCCAGCCCCTGGGTGTGCTTGCAAGCTAGGCGCTGATTGGTCCATGTGTATATTTAAGGCAGTGAGGTCTGCAGCCTCACTGCCGGTTATAGCTTCTGTTATTGCCAGTGTGCTGACCTGCTCCCTGCCTTGTTCTGTCCTTTGGATATCGTGTTGGATTGCTCGTGTATGACCCCTTGCCTGGATTTGGCCCTTGCTCGTGTTTCTCGTGACCCTGACCTTCTTGCCTGTATCTGGACCTAGCTACCGTGCCTGTGACCCTTGACCCCGGCTTGTGTATTGGATTCCGTGTCTGCTGCCGGCCCTCGACCCTTGCCTGGACTTTACTCCGCTTTCCTGGGTTCTCCCAAGTCGGTACGCACTTCACGACCCTCTGCTAGTCTGCGGCCAAGTCTGTCCCCACCACTAGGGGCTCCAGTGAACACCTGACTGGCAGAGCAGACTCCGAGTTGTGCTGTACCAGCTAGAGGGGTTCCTAACATTATAACTGGCCTTAATAATAACAACACGTACCGTGGACGAGGTTGGAATGGATGGAAGCGGAACCACACCGTCTCCAGCGCAAGCCCTAGCGGGTCATGTCGAGACCCTATACCAAATGGTCCAGGGATTGTCTGAGCGTTTGTCCGTTCAGGAAGAGGCTGAAAAACCTTCACAATCCACTCCAGATTCCACCTGTGAACCTAAAATGAATCTGCCAGACCGGTTCTCCGGAGATAGATCCCTGTTCCGGAATTTCAGGGAGAGCTGCAAGCTCTATTTTCGGTTGAGAATCCGCTCTTCTGGGTTAGAACAACAGAAAGTCGGGATTATCATTTCCCTCCTTCAGGGTGACCCCCAGTCCTGGGCCTTCTCCTTGCCGCAGACCAGTCCTGCCATGCAGTCAGTAGACGCTTTCTTCGAGGCATTAGGTCTACTATATGATGACCCGGATCGAATGGCCTCCGCTGAGGCTCATCTACGGGCCTTGAAACAAGGTCGGCAGAGGAGTACTGCGCCGAATTCCGTAGATGGTCACCTAACAGTGGATGGAAGGACCCTGCCTTACGCAGTCAATTTCGCCTAGGTCTGTTGGAACAGATCAAAGATTCTTTGGTGCAATACCCGCCTCCTACCTCATTGGAGAGTCTTATGCAGCTCACCATTAAAATTGACAGGAGATTTAGGGAAAGGAGGTCTGAGAAGGAGGTGTCTTCCTTTCCATCTGCTTTGATTCCTGTTTCTACGGACGGTGAGGAGCCTATGCAGTTAGGAGCGTACCGTCCCTCTCCTGAGGAAAAAAATAGAAGACGGTCACAGGGCCTTTGCTTGTACTGTGGTACTAAGGGCCACTTTTCCCGCTCCTGTCCTTGTAAACCGGGAAAAGAGCATGCCTAGGGAATGAGGGGAGGGTTCACCTAGGTCTGCAATTCATTTCCCCAAAGAATGCTGTACTAATTCCTGCTCAAGTCACTTTCGGTTTCGGATCTGTGACCCTGTCGGCCTTCATCGACAGCGGAGATGCAGGCAACTTCCTTGATATTGGGTTCGCCCGCTCCGCTGGGATTCCATCTGTTAAGCTCAAATCCGCTATTACAGTTTGTGGCTTAGATGGGAATCCATTGCCTGGAGGCAAGATTGAATGGGAGACTCCGCTATTACACTTGAACATTGGAGCGCTTCATTCAGAGTCCATAACATTCCTCCTTATTGACTGTTCATCAGTTCCATTGGTCCTGGGCCATCCCTGGCTTTCCCATCACAACCCTGTTGTGGATTGGAAGAAAGGAGAGATTGTTCAGTGGAGCTCATCTTGTTCACAGTCTTGCTTGACTCTGCCTCTGCGGATGATCCAGCCTATTCCGGAACGACTTCCCTCACAATACCACGAGTTCTGGGATGTGTTCTCCAAGAACGCTGCTGATACTCTACCACCTCATCATGACTTCGACTGTGCTATTGATGAACTTATACCTGGTTCCAAGTTACCCAAGGGACGCTTGTATTCTCTCTCTGGTCCTGAGACCAAATCCATGCAGGATTATATAGAGGAGAATTTGAAAAAGGGGTTCATCAGGCCCTCTAAATCTCCAGTAGGAGCTGGATGTTTTTTTGTGTCTAAAAATGATGGAGGACTAAGACCCTGTATTGATTACAGAGGATTGAACCTTATCACAGTCAAAAACACCTATCCCCTTACTCTCATCTCATCTATTTGATCAATTAAGAGGTGCAACAGTCTTCACCAAAATCGATCTTCGTGGTGCATACAACCTCATCTGTATTAGAGAAGGAGATGAGTGGAAGACGCCATTCAATACGCTTTCTGGCCACTACGAGTATCTGGTCATGCCGTTTGGTCTTAGTAACGCGCCTGCAGTATTCCAAGATCTGATTAATGAAGTGCTACGGGAGTTCCTTGGACATTTCGTGGTCATCTATTTGGACGACATCCTCATATATTCTAAGTCATTGTCTGTACATCGCGATCATGTCAGACTAGTTCTACAGAAATTGGGAGAGCACCATCTCTACGCTAAATTAGAAAAATGTGAATTTGAGGTGCAGAAAGTATCCTTTCTTGGTTATGTAATCTCCTCTGAGGGGTTCTCCATGGACCCAACCAAGGTCCAGGCTATCCTGGACTGGGTACAACCGAATAACCTCAAGGCGGTACAGAGATTCCTGGGCTTCGCCAACTACTATAGAAGATTCATTTGCGGCTTTGCTGATATTGTGTCTCCTATTGTCATCTTGACTCGCAAAAGAATGGATCCAACTGATTGTTCACCCTAGGCAATAACCGCGTTTGAGACCTTGAAGAAAGCCTTTGTTTCTGCTCAGGTCCTTAGACATCCAGACCCTAAAGTACCGTTTGTTCTTGAAGTTGATGCCTCCGACGTTGGTGTTGGTGCCATCTTATCACAGAAAGATCCCCATACTCGTCGCCTACACCCATGTGCCTACTTCTCCCGTCAGTTTTCCTCAGCTGAAGCCAACTATGATGTGGGTAACCAAGAACTATTGGCAATCAAATGGGCATTTGAGGAGTGGCGACATTGGCTGGAAGGCGCTACACATGAGATCTCCGTTATAACAGATCACAAGAATCTGCAATACATACAGTCAGCCAAACGCCTAAACACCAGACAGGCTCGTTGGTCGCTGTTCTTCACCCGTTTTAACTTTGTGATTACCTACCGTCCAGGTTCTAAAAATGTCTGAGCAGATGCTCTGTCCAGAAGCTTCCTTGCACATCATGCTCCAGTTACTAGTCCGGAGCCTATTATTCTCTCGTCCATGATCCATGCTGGGTTAACCCAAGACCTGAGCTGCACCCTGTAAAGCAGGGGTAGGCAACCTGCGGCTCTCCAGGTGTTGTGAAACTACAAGTCCCAGCATGCTTTGCCAGTAGATAACCAGCAGATAGGTGGCAAGGCATGCTGGGATTTGTAGTTTCACAACACCTGGAGAGCCACAGGTTCCCTACCCCTGCTGTAAAGGTTCCAAAGGTTAGCTCCTGATAAAACTCTGGTAGGATGCTTATTTGTTCCCCTTTCATTTAAGGAAAGCAGTCCTGTCTGAGGCACATGATAGCCAAACTGTTGGACATCCTGGAATTTATAAAACTTTGGAAATCCTCTCCCGCACTGTGTGGTGGCCATCGTTGTCTGCTGATGTCAGGAGTCATGTCCGCTCTTGTGAGGTTTGCGTCAGGAATAAGATCTCCAGGACTCGTCCGGTAGGCCAGTTGGTTCCCTTGGCTGTTCCTGCAAAACCTTGGACACACTTGTCCATGGACTTTATAGTGGATCTGCCACCCTCTGCGGGACACAATACCATTTTGGTCGTGGTAGACCGGTTCAGCAAGATGTCACACTTTATACTGCTAACCAGGCTCCCCACCGTCCGAGATTTGGCGGTCTTGTTCATACAACACGTTTTCCGTCTCCATGGACTCCCTACTGATATAGTTTCTGATTGTGGTTCCCAGTTCATAGCACAGTTCTGGAAATCTTTTTGTACCCTTTTCGGAATCAGGATTAGTCTCTCCTCAGCATACCACCCCCAGTCTAATGGGCAAACTGAAAGAGTTCATCAGTCATTAGAACAGTTCCTATGCTGTTACACTTCAGAATTTCATGACAACTGGTCCTCCTTGTTACCCTGGGCAGAGTTTGCCTACAATAACTCATCCCATTCATCTACTCAAACTTCTCCCTTCTACTGTAATTTTGGTTTTCATCCCAGGTCCAATTCTCTATATTCCCTCAAATCTGTTGGTATCCCGGGGATTCGCTCCACAGCCGCTGATCTTAAGGTCATCTGGAAAAAAAGACCCTCTGCTAGTCTGCGGCCAAGTCTGTCCCCACCACTAGGGGCTCCAGTGAACACCTGACTGGCAGAGCAGACTCCGGGTTGTGCTGTACCGGCTAGAGGGGTTCCTAACACTCCTGCTCTCTTGACATCAGAACAAACTGATTTGTCACATTATCACTTCCACCAGCTGTAAGCTATCAGCTCACCAGAAATAACAAATTGTTCCAAGGATCGAGGAGACGCTCAAAAATACTTGCCACAAATTCTGAATGGAAAACATTACCTATATTTTTCACCATTCTATGAAATTCTTTTGAGAAACATGGGTTCCCTGTGTGTGGTTAGCCCTTACATTTAAGTGGGCATTGAGTAGTTTTATAACGCAATGGCTGTACTGTACTTTATCCTCCTCCATCTTTAGCTTTCATCCCTGGGTTCCCATTCAATCTTTATACCATTTCTTACCCTTTCCATAGCGGAAAAAAAACAAACCTGGTAAACGGCATCTCAAGTTTGATTTATGAAGACAATTTTGCCAGACAGATATTGTTTTTCAGTCCATTATTTCTGTTAACGCCATCCTGAGATTTCTAGTGAAATAACTTTGGCCCCTCTTTTTGGATGCTGGCTTGCGAATAGGCAAAGTTTGCCTCAATCGCAGAAAGTTATAGTGCCGCTATTTAAGAATCCTCAGTGAAAATCCTCTCTGACATAAAATTCTTATTTCATTGCGTTAAGGTCAGGCTCCATTGAACTGACAGTTGACTTGCCAATGTTTCGTCACGCATGGACAGTAAATTTAACTCTTTACCTGCATACAGTGCTCTCATTTATTCATTCTTCTGTAATAATATGACTGTCTTCGTTCTCCTTCTGTATTCTGTGTCTCATTTCCCCTTTTCTATTTCTTCTTTGTACACTTTGTCTACTTCGCTTAGTTCCTTTTTATCTCTATTGTCTTTCTGTACCTCATGATTTCAGTGATGGGCAACAGATAGCTCACCGAGTCATCACTTGTGGCCCCCAGTTTCTTTCTGCTTTATTATTCTGTCCTTTCTTCTGCTTTATTCTCCAGAGACCACAGTTCTTATTCTGAGTGTCACCCATGTTCTTAGCTCTTATTAAATAAGAGGTTGTGGGGTTCTAAAGGTTATGTGGGGGTGTTTTTGACGAGTGAGCAATGTTAGATGTCTAAGGGGTATTTTGGTTGAGTACTATGTGGTGTACGGCTTTGATTTTGTGTTTTGTAATTTATTATTGAGAGTAAACGTAATGTGCAGTCCTTCTGCATGTTAGAGGGTCACATATGCAGCCCTTGAAGTGTATGAGGTTGCCTATCTGCTGAGACAGAATGCTGCGATCAACGCAGGGCAGCCATAGATGGATTAGTGTGCTCCATCTAATCAGTTGAGATATATTGCTCAAATTGATCTTACAATACCCACCAACCAGGGAATGTCCCATAAATGTGCCTGCTTCATCCCTCAAATGTAATTTAAAATCTATTTTTTTTGCATATGGTTCCTCCATTGAGGCAGCCCCAATGAAGCCTATGTCTTGGACAACTATTGCCTGTAGTTTTCTGCCCTAGGCACACATCACTTTTTGTTGTTATTGTTCTCTCATCATAAAATATCTAAACTGTTTGTCATATCTTCACTTTTACTGCATTGTTTGTAAAATTGTGACATTCCACTCAACACTGATTTATATCATAGAATGTATACACCATAACATTTGTTATACATAGCTGACTCTAAAGTAGCCACTTGTAACTCTGTTTACTCTGGAGGTCTGATACACTTTAGTCTAACACTGCTGGTCCAAAGGCCACTGTATCTTCAAGCACACAGCTGCAAAATATGTAGCAATTGAGAAATTAAGTTCACATTTAAAACAGTTTCAATGGGGTTGTGGCCTGGATCAGACTTGTGGTATGTGAGCTCCATCTCCCCCTTCGCCTTGCAAGCTTGTTTGGGATGCTCTCCTCACCTGACAGGACCCCTCATCTACCCTCGGATCACTGTGGTTTCTTTGCGCCCTCAGCACAGCTCAATACCGCCGCACTCTGAGTACTGTGCGGCCTGCTTCACCCTCCGCACCTCATGTCCTGAAGGCGGTTTTCTCATCACCAACATGGCAGTTGTACCTGCCGGACACCCCTCCTGCACTCACCACCCCTTCTCAAGTCCTGGACATTTTTGCCATTGAGACAAAGACTGAATGATACTGGGGATAACCTATGTCTGGTTTCATTCACATTATTCCTGTGCCCCTTCCACGTGGGCTTGACAAGTTTAATCTCCCTGACTCCACACGGGTAGAACTACTGTATTTTGTTTTTCAACTGGAGGCTGTACCTCCCCCCCCAAATCCACTACTTGCAATCTTCCATCTCTACCACTAGAGGCCTCATTAGCCTGCCAATTCAGAGCATACAATGATTGATCTACCTATACTTTAACTAATTTCCTCCCCTCCGAGGGGTGGAGGGTTACCTGTCTATATAAAGGGAAGTGTGTCTTTGACTCTTGTATACTGTTTCCCTTACCGCCTTTTTATTTTTGTTTTTATCCTTCTTTTTGCTGCCCTGCTGCAGTGCCTGGTCTTTTAGCCTGCTATTTTGCCTTATCCCAGTGACCTTCGACCTATATTTCTCCCCATCGAAACCACCATTCCTCAACAATGCAGAAAGACTAGCAGATTCCCTCTAAAGGCTTCCCCCACTATGTCTCAGGGAAATCGACACCTGACCTCAGGTGTGGGTTTCAGGTCAACATGACTGGGCTCCCCACAGAGGCTGGGAGACTCTAACTCGGACGACTGCTTATCTCTCATATCCTGGAAGTACTTCTTGTCCCTTATTATAGATATGAAATAAATTATATTGTCAGTTCCCCTGGATGTGCAATCAGTCTTTCAAACACTTGATGTTACTACACTGGGCAATCACACTGATTAGATTGAACGGAAAGTTGAGGCGGTAGTAACATATCAGAATTCTATAAAGGCTGATCTAGCACAGGTCAAACAAGATCTGATAGCCATTCAGGACAACCAAGAAGCTATGGACAACCATGCTAGAAGGAACAGTCTTCAGATTCCTGACTCTATAGAGCCCTTTCATCTTCCTACTTCAAAACTCCTTGCCCAGTTGGCACCAGAGGTCTCGGAAGATCACCTCCTCAACAGGGCCCATAAAGTATCAAGACCTAGCCATGGCTAGGGATGTCATATTTCGGCTCCATTATTTTACTGCTAAGGAGGCAATATTGCGGGAGGTGATAAAACTTCAGTCTTCAATATGAAGGGCACGTCCTACACATCGTTCAGGACCTTTCCCTGACTACATTGGCTAAGAGAAGGAACCTCAAACCTGCTACTGCCATCCTGAGAGACCATAACATCAGTACTGCTGGGGATTCCCATTTCGCCGCCTTGTCTGGCACCAGGAACTTCAACTTTTGTCCAGAATTCTCATGGAGACCCAGTCTCTGATTCAACAGCTGGCCTATCTCCTCTTGCTCCTATCATCTCACCGCAAGCATAGGGCAATGCCCAAATGGCATCTAGGATGCAGACATGCCCCCTTCCCCCCCAAGCGGAACTGGTCTACAGTTCAGTCTTCCACTCAATGTACTCTTGGGATCTGACTCACTAGGATTGCTCCTGTTGACCTTCTATGATATGTGCATCTTTCCACACTTGCCTGTTTCATGCCTTGTGGACACCCCTAGACCTTATATGACTTTTCACTGAGGTGCTGAATCCCCCTTGGATGCGTTCATCTCTGATTTTGCCTTTGGTTCCCCATATGAGATTCATGCCTCAAAGGAGGTCTCTACCCCCCATTCAAGGCGTTGGCCTGTGGTCTTCTTTTCCGGAACCCTCATTATCTTGTTTGAATATTCACTGTTTGCTACTGCTGTATTCTGCCTCTTCTCCCCCTCTCCTTTCTCTGTCTTCTTTTAGATTCTAGTTTAATGTTCCTGAATCCCTTTTGGGAAAGACTGTGATAGCATTGAATTGGTTTCTTGCTTACATGTCCTTGAAATGCACACTTGATTTCAACTGCAAAGTCACAGTTTAACTGTCGGAATACCGACCTACATTGTTGTTTAATGGTGGCAGTCCTGTTCTCCTTGCAGTTTTGTACATTATATGTTTTGTTATGATGCTCCTGATGATCAGGCCTATTAGTGTTTCAGGCTTTTACTTGGTGCTATGTCGGAATACTTGCTGTGTTGTTACTTTATCTGCACAGTGGCACAGTGCAGATAAAGGCACAGTGTTACCGGGCCGACCTCTTCTGATTCATTGTTTGGACTTGATTGCAAGCCCTTTAATGCAAGGGTGGATCTATACTTTTCTTTTAGGGCAGGGGGGGGGGGTGGTAGATCGATTAGGCCTGACTCCTTCCCTCTCCAGTCCCATCTCCCCCCCTTTCCAGTCCTGACTCCTGCAGACCCTGTGCCCTACAGCACTAATGGGGTTTAGGCATAAAACTACGATGAGCAATTACAATGGAGAAAACAGCAGTTTTCTCCGTTAAATGGCCATCACAGAATGCATCAAGGATTTCTCCTGCCATAACCCACTTTGTCTTCACAGTCCCCATAGATTAATATGGGGACTGTGATGTTCAGCAATACATGAGGCTTTGAAAAGCTTTGCATTGTGCAGAAAGATAATGGCTATCTCAGGATGGAGTTACCTTTCTTTTCCCACAGGATTCTGCTGAAGCCTCTCCGTTACAGTGGAAGTATTGTGCATATGCGCAGATCACTTCCTCCTTTCACCGGCAGCGCTAGGCTGAGAGTAAATAGGAAAATGAGATTGCAGCACAGGGGTCACTTTGCCGGGTCTCCCAGAGTAGCACCGGCATTATGCATTTCAGCGTGCTTAAATATGCATCGCTGCAACTTGTATATAGTGGCACCGCATTGTAATGATGCGTAGACTAATGTGTCTCACAAATTAATGTATTTTAGGATACAAATTGGTCAGGTTTGTGGTAAGCATTGTGGGTTTAAATCCTTATAATTTACAGATTATTTATCAAGAGCACAATGACCAACTTCGAGAAAATTATTTTAAACCCCGCATCCCTACTGGTTTAAAAAAATACAATTGTTATCTTCCTAACAGTGAAATCTCCAATAAACTGAGGACAATCTTTCAACCCTATTCCACACCCATCTTTTTCCAATGCTGCAAAGTAGACTACAGATAAGCAACCTGTTTGTCAAATTACAAGATGATGTATGCTTAGTAGCCTACAGGTTAGCTCCAGAGAAAGGTATCATGTGGGTCTACAACTCCCTATATGCCCCACAGCCATGCCAGCTTGCTGATTAAATCTGACTCTAGAAACGCACAGCAACTGAAGACATCCTCCGTGGTTTATACTGTACAATATATAATCCCTTCTAAAAAGTCTCTTAAACATCACGGCCCAATCAGAACCCTTATCCCATGCGCTGCTATAGGGCAGTTCCTTACATATTGTGTTTGATATGGGAGTGACTACATTAACCCTGGAACTAGAGTACTAACACTTCCGGTGTGCACAGTCTTCACTTTCTGCTAAAGGAGGAGGGAGCTGGACAGTGCATCACTTTGGCACCAGTGTGCTTGGTGGAGGGGGGGGGGATCCACCCCCCCCCCTCCATGGATCCACCCCCCCTTCTATGGATCCACCCCCCCCCTCCATGGATCCACCCCTGCTTCAATGTTTTTTCTAGCTGTTGTGTGTTCTAATGTTTTAATAGTTTATTGATGCCTAACTTTTATTGTGAATTATGCCATTTTACATTTTTACTAATGTTTGCTTTAAACTGTTTCTCGATAGAGCTCAATCTTGTTCGCATTTCAAAATTAATCCTTATCCCTTTTATACTGTTATATTTGTTTGCTTTTTGTCTCTCCAGGCCTTTGTGAAACTCCATTTTCTCTGACTCCTGGTGTGATTGATACTCTTTCCAGGGACTACACCTTCTACTCCCCACCCCACGTTTCCTATACCAGGATAGACAAGATCCTGCTCAGCCACGACTTCACTGTGAAACTGCATGGCACCCACATTTTCCCTGTGATCTGGATAGACCTCTCCCCTGTAATGGCTGACATCTCTAACCTAGCCCTTAGACGCACATGGTCTTCTTGGAGGCTTAATGACTCGCTGTTCCAGGATTCCTGCATTGTCACCCAACTGCAAACCATGCTCTCAGATTACTTTGAGCAAAACACTACCCCCTATGACTATATGAGATGCCCATAAAGTTGTCCTAAGAGGCCATTTGATCTCCATGGCTTCTAGAGTGAAGAGAGAGAGACTGTCCAAAACTACTCGGCTGATGGACACCCTCCAAACATTGGAATCCTAACAAAGCTCTCCGGACTCCACCTCATCTTGTCTGCTTAAGCGGTCAACACACTATGTTGTATGTGGAAAACCTTCTATGAGAAGGGGGGAAAGACTACTAGCTTCCAAACATCAAGCAAGGGTGTACTCGCTAATAAAGACCCCAATGGAACTCCAATGTATGACCCCCAAAAGATTTTCTCCCAATTTTTTCACTCTTCCAATTAAAGTTACCTTCTCTGAATTGGCAACACGTCAGAAATGCTTTTTCAGATTCTTTTGGAACAATAAGCCCCTGAGAACCGGGCTGCCTTACGTAAAAAACCAACAACCTGAGGAGGCAGCGGCTTTTCTTATGTTAAGCCTTAATATTGATCGGCTCACCAGATTGTTGCCTCCTTTACTACCATCCCCGCACACACTCAATTCTGGCTTGACATGGAGGCCGTTTGTCTCTGACTTGGCTCGTTGCCTAATGTTTGGGGCCTCACTGAACCGCAAAGCTTGACTATCAAGCTGCTCTCCATTCTACTTTTCTCAGCCAGGACCTGGGACAGATGTAAGATTTGGGTCACCTCACGTTCATCGACTCTCCCAATCTTTCCACTGAGGGACAACCTTGACCCTCTTGGTTTTTCTCACTCTTATTCCCAGCCCTGGAGGATCTCGAGCATCCGCTTTACATTTGACTTTACTGTCAAAGGCCCCTGGCTCAATTTCGAAGCCAAACACCCCAATCTTTCTTTAATTATGTCCAACTTAGGCATTTCCTGGACTCCTCATCAGACGGGCTCCTCCAAGACATTATGGACTTTGGAGGGCCTCTGTCTCAACTCCCCACTAAGGAAAGGAACAATCTTTTCAGTTTATGGTATCCTAGTTCCTCTGGACAGGCATGAGTTAGAATTGGAAAGGGACCTCGACCAAAGCACTCCTGCCCCCCGATGAGGGTTCTTGGGAAATAATTAGAGAGAACGTTGCATCCAGCGGTTTCAAAATATGCCTTTGTAATGGTGCTGTATTAAGTTGAAATGATTAGCATAATTGTTCAGCCTACAGAATGGCTGCTTCCAAAGTGTCCAGGTGGTGCATATTCTTTAAGAGAGAAAAAAACAGTGCTTTTGTGAACCTATGGTTCTAGAATCAGAATGTAACTATCAAGGGTGTAACTATAGCTATAGCAGCTCATGTGACTCCTAATTAAGCTTAGGGTGTTCAGGATCTAGAGGAAAATAATGCGCTGTAATGCCCTTGTAAGAGCATCCACATTCTGGCTGCTCATTCATTTAATCAGACTGTCGGATGACATTCACCAGTTACTGTAGATAAAAGTATGCAAGCTTCCCAACTTCCCCCGATTTAGTCCCAATTTGAGAGCTCTGTCCTACCTGACTGCAAAGTGGAGTTATGTGGTATTGTAGGTGTTGCACTCCTGGTTATTGTTGGACCATATCTCAAAGCTGGGAATATGTGTTGTGGGCCCAGGAGAGGTTAAGTCCATGAAAAAGACTGAGTCCCCTTTAGGAGTACTATTCTCTCCTAAATGTTTTTTGGGGCTGTGACCAGGAAGGCAGAATGTTCATAATGGTGTTTATCAGTTTATTGTATGATAGATTCTGTCATCACTCAGGTAAAACTCTGGTCAAACTTGTAAAATCTCATTGGGAAGTCACAGTTAACAGTCAATAACAAACTAAACTGGATACTGATCAATGAATTTCTATACTAAAACACTATGAGCTTTTATGAACTGCACGTTATGGTCTTATTCAGAGTTTAGGAGTAAATTTAGCTAGAACGAGCATTTGTGCACCTTGCCAAACCATATTGCGCTGCAGGGAATATATTGGCTGCTTGTGCATGTAGCACACAAATACTAGAAGCTTTATTTTTACACTGTAATTTAGAGTTTTGCTAGGATGTGCCCCCTCCCAAATCCAAATTTGTCCCCTGCAGCACAACATTTTGCCAAGCTGTAAAATTGCACCTTCTAGCTGGATTCACTCCTAGCTCTTAACACATATATATTTAAATGAATGGGACACTTATTAATAATAGTAATTTATTTAAAATGTTACCAATATCTGTCAGAAAAACATCTCTTTAAAATTAACTTAGACACCATAACAAATAGAAAAAAAAAAATATATGCTCGTTAAACCAGCACATTGCAAAAATGTTAAAATTGTCCTCGTCACACAACTACAAAGTACCCCCTGTCAATACAGGATTAACTATAGGAGTACACTGTATAGAATCCGGTCTGAGCATGGTCATGATGCTTTATGGTTTAATGCGTTCATTAACTGTGCAGACTACCCTTCCTTGCCTGCATTTGACTTCTCATCCTCTTCTTTCATTATGGTGCCTAGGACCCTAGCGAGTCCTTGGATTATTCTGTATGGTGACCATGGTTTGTAGTGTGATGTGCTGTCTATAGGCCCCTGGGGAGATACCGTAGTACGATTTCATATATAGACATATGCTTCATTTTGACAGAAAGATTGAGGTGCTGGTGTACTTTGTTGGCACTGCAGTCAAATCTCAGTGGCCCATTGTGAAGGGAAATGAAATAGAATAGGTAGCCATGTAGATCACAGGTACTGCTTGACTCTAATAATGACTAAAACTAAAACATGAGTCCTGTTGTTTATAAGACTTATATAGAAGTAAAAGACTCAAAAAACACATACACCATATTAACCAGATTCAAATTACATTTGGTGAAAGAGGGTAAAGTAGAAGTCTCATTATTTGAAGGTTTTGCTGCAAAATCCTTGTGTTTGTTTTTTTGTTTTTTTTTATATTTGTGGTTTTTAAAATCATCACAGTTGTAAAATACACTGTATGTATTGTTTTATTTCTCAGGTTTTTCAGCAGAGAACCGGTCAGGAATCAGTCTCCTTACAGACTACGTTCTACTTCCAGACTGCCGCAGAGTGTGATTCTGCAAGATTCTACAAACTGGGATCCCTTTCTCCAACCACAAACTAGAAGTTCCACAATGGGGAGAAATGCGGATACAAGTGATGTACGAATAAGAGACAATTTCCAATATGATTCAAGAATAAGAGACAGATTCCATTCTGACTGGGACAAGAATATATCCAGGAATAATGCTTTAGATCATGAAATGAAAAGACAGAAGTTGCCCAGAAACACACATTCAGAAATAGTGAACTCTTCCTCTTCTACTAAGCACAGACAAAGAGGGAAGCTCATACAAATGGATTCTTTCTATGGAGGATGGGAGCCTCATTATACATTGGAGAATAAGGTGAAAGTAGCAAAGCATGATGAGTGGGAACCTTTGACTCACCCTCCTAAGGCTTTGCAGAATCAGTTACTGTCACGAACAATCAAGGTGGAACTGCCTCAGTCAGAAAAAGCAAAATCGCCTGTCACAAAAACTGAAACCATTCAAGAAAAGAAAAGGTGGTGGTCTAAGCTAGTAAAACAATCTAAAACAGGATTGGCCAATGACATCACTTTGGAGGCCCCACAGGAAAAAACAAGTAAGATAAATATGGAACAATGCTCATTAATGAATCATGGAATTCACAAACAGGAAGGCTTCAAAGAAAATTGTCCCCAAATAAGAAAAAGAAAAAGACCCCCACCTTATGTCCCACCACCTTCTTATGATTACCCACATCGTACCTTCTCTATTAATAAAGAAAAACTTACTCATACTAGAGGCTCTAACCAAAGTGCCGTTAATCAAATAATATTGCTGAACGACAGTGAGAACTGGCAAGTGAGTAGGGAAAAAATGCCAAGGTACAGTGTGGAGCGCGTTAGTGCTTCTAAGGCAAACTTGTCTCCTGTCCCAAATGTGGGGAATAGAGGAGAGGAGAAGCAAAAAATTGACCAAAGTTATCAGAACATAATGCAGGCTAGAAAACTTCCTCAAACCTATAGCACATGGACAGGATCTAAATCTGATGACTTCATTGATCACATATATGAAATTGTGGAAGGTGGGAACATTCAGCTTTCTACACCTACCTTCCACAAAGATAGGCCTGATGTTGGTTTACCTGCTGGTGAAATGATCTATGGGAGAGTTTCCATACCTCTGCAAAGGGAGCCATCAATGCCATACACATTGCCAAGGACAAGTAATAAAGGAATCAATAATGAAAATGAAACAATCAGAAGGAAAAATAAAAGTAAACAAATGCCACCCTTTGATGCAAGGCCACCAATTCCATTGCATGGAGTAAAATTGCCAAGAGAATTGGGTTTTAGCTATACAAGTGGAAAATTGAAAAGTATGGATAAAAAGATTGGAGGAGACAGAAGTATCAAGGAATCAGACAATAATGAACCAGGGAGTGATTGGGGAAGACCACTGAGAGTTATGTCAAGTAAAGAATCAAAAACAACAGGTCCCTCATATACCTCCTTAAATAAAGGGGAGTACAGTTGGCATAGTCATACTCTTCCCTTGAAAAAAGACTATATGAAAACATATATGCAGGAAGAAAGGACTCATGTTGATTCTAGAAACCGTATAATATCTAATCAGGATACAGACATTCGTAAGAGGAGAGAACCTGAAAAAATCAGCACTTTACCAGGTAGGGGCCGTAACCAAAATTGGTGGAGGTATGAAGATGGTCTTAAAATAGGTATGGATTCTGAGCCTTCTAGAGCAGTGAGGTCTGTGCCTCCTGATACACTTACTAATGAGGTAGGGCGACGGAGTCAACCTAAGGAAGTTGCGCCAGAGATTAGTCAGCCTTCATCAACCAAGGAAAGTGATGGTTTGTTTGTCATAGATGCAACTTGTGTTGTTGTTAGAGCAGAGTATATTTTTCCACCAGTGATGGAGCAAGTTACATTTTTACATAATGGTACTTCAAAAGGAGATATCCTATCCAATAACGTTAACTCTACAGGTTTTGTTAAAAATGAGAGAACACCTCATCTGTCTTCTCATCCACAGCATTTTTCAAATTTAACACTAAAATCCTGTTCACAGAAGACTGATTCCACAGCTCAACATCGTAATGAGCTGTCCAAGGAGAGATTGGCTCCAAGCCTTAGGGAAAGAGCAATTCGTATTCTGGGGCTTTCTATGGGAGAATTAGACTCTCTTAATGAAGCTCGAGATCAATGCAAAACAATTAGGTCTAAGACAGGAGCTGTTAATGCGGATCAAGAGCCTGGAGCCCATGAGCAAGATTTTGATATACTGAATGAGAAACTTAATGGAAATAATAACAGGAAAGAATCTAAGATCAGGAATTGTAAAGAACTGCCTTGCATTTTAGAGGCAATTTCTTCAGAGACAGAAGATCTTAGTGTTCAAATGAACAGCCAAAGGCCACGGTATGATGATGCCACTGTAGACACTGATGAATTGAGGTCAGAACAAAATATACTAATTTCTGACATACAGAATAAAAACATTCCTGAGCCATCTTACTTCAAGACAGACAATGTACAAAATCCAGCAACGATAGTATCTGAGGAAAATGATGATTATGTACAAGAACCCCTGCTAAATCATCAGAGCTTCTCTCTGGTGGAGGTGGACTCATGTTTGACGGAGGAAAGCTTTGATCTAACTAAATCCCCTAGTAGAGTTCCTGATTATATAAAAACTGAAACATCCATGAATGAGCTGCTACTGGAGGAAGCGGAGCCTAAGCTTGCAGCACAAGCCTGTAATACATCAACCAAAACATTAGAATTCCATGTCCCTGAAAAGCAAGAGCAATTTGAGTGTATGTTAGTAGAAGCTAAGGAGAAACAATGTATTGCTAAGGAAAATGACAAAGAAAGAAAACTTGTAATACCCATGAGAACAAATGAACAAAAATACTCCGAAAATCAATGGCAAGTAAAAAGTACCAAATGTGCAAATGATGGTCCAAGTTCTGCAGATCTTTCTGAATGCGTTGAACCAGATCAGCCATGTTTGATACTAAGCAAGAAAAGAGAGCGTGATTTTTGCTTCAATTCTCAAACAGATCAAATATCATCCCCTAGACCCCCGGTGAAAGTGTATACAAGGAGGCCTAATTACTACGCCAAAGATCTAAGAGAAGCTGTGTCACGTATTAGACGCCACACTGCCCCAGATTCCGACACGGATGAGGATATAGAGAAGCCTATTCTTGACGCAATAAAGGATGAAGAATCGGTACCAGACGAATGTGGGACTTCATGCAGCTCAGACACATCAGACTCTGAAGTCACAGTAATATTGTGTGATGCTGGAAAGGAAGTAGAAACAATATATTCTTCTGAAGATACTGATGTTGGTGGAGTAAATGGACAAAGTAGAGAAGAAGTGACTGTATGGGATCTTATGGTAGCAGAGTCTCCAACAGTAACCTTGCAAAGTAATGAAATTGGAGAGCAGTCTAACATTTCTCAGAGACCTGAACAAGAACCGGTATTTGACCTAAACAGCTGCATTGATGAGATACTCCAGGAGTTGAGAAAAACTGAACAAGAATTCTTTCCAAACAATGAAGACCATTGTAGTGTCTCAACAACTACCAGCCCTCCAACAACAGGTGATTTGCATTTGGAAATTGTCTTATGTTTTCTATTTAAATTGAAAGCTACATAAACCATATTGATGTCAACTCAAGAGTACTACTCACAAACAATTTAGTGTGTGTGTGCCTTTAAATTAGACAGAATATAATTAGATAGCCAATGTACTAAGGTTTGTCAGGCAGTTATATTTGTTAAAATTCAGAAGGTGAAAACCAATGGGGTACATTTATCAAATATAAAAAGGAAAACTTAAAGTGCTGCACATAGCAACCAATCAGATTCTAGCTTTCATTTATCTAGTACATTCTAGGAAATGTTACTTAGACTGAGATCAGTTGCTATGGGTAACACCTCCACTTTTCCTTTTTAGAGTGTTTGATGATTCTACCCCTACATGACTTGCAGGCATATATGGAAAAAACAGTTGCAGTTGTGTTTAATATTCTTTTAAATTACCAAAAGATTCTGCTTTGTTGTATTATCAGAGCTCCCCCTTTTATTTATGAGTTCCTGAACATGTTGTGTCAGACATCAACTTTCCATGTTTTCCTTATGGAACACAAAATAATAGGGAACTGTATACATCTATGTGCACTGGTTACTACCTCATGTAAAATTGTACACAGAACTAAAACCTCTTCAAATACTTTTATTATCCAAGCAAAAACTTCTAAAACCAGCTTTAGATTTCCTTATTACTAAAGTAATTATGTGAAAAAAAAAGTTACTATAAAATACATGTTATGAAAGTTGTGACAAACAGATATTCTTATTTAGTTATCATGTCTTCCATTTGTATATTTAGGAAAACCTAAGATAAATGTGGGTTTTGATATGGAGTCTTCACTGTCAGAATGAGAGAGATCAGGAGTATCTGGAGAACAAGTGTATGGAGGAAGTCATGGAAACATTGAAGAAACCTTTCATGTCAACAGTGATTGTTTGTTTTGTTTTTTTTGTTTTTTTTTTAGAAAAGTACACAAACTGAGAATTCCTGATTAAACTTAACAGAAACCATTGTCTGATATACAGACTTTGTCGTTAACGTAACCTGAACCTGAAAATGAGCACTGTAACGTCATGTAAAGTATATTTTATTATTAGAAAGGGTACTCTCTTTACTGTTGTGTTTTTTATATAATTGGCTCGGTAGTTCAGCTATATGAAATTTTTTATTTGAAGTGATATCCATGAAACTGTAATGTGTAGGAATAACAGTTTCTGTAGAAGGATACAAAAAGTTTAGCAGATATATATAAAATATAAGGTGGAGAGATATACGATATATCTATTTTTCACCTAGTGAAGCACATGAACTATGGAATCTTAACAATATAACTATAACAAATTGTTTTGGTTTTTTTTCATATGGTGGGCACAGTGATACTTCTTTTTTGTGTTATTTTGAGGCTTAGCACTTGTTTAATGTCTATTAAGGCAGATGTCTTATCAATAAATGGACCCAAAACAACCGTTAGAACTGAGGGTCTATGAACCCGATTTAAAGAAAAGGCTGTTAACTCAAAACTCTAAGCGGTCTATGCATCAAACTAAGATGAGCCATTAAAACGGAGAAAACAGTCGTTTTCTCGGTTAAATGTCCATCGCAGTATGCATCAAGGGCTTACTGCAGGAGAAGTCTTTGATTTCTCCTGCTACTATGTTTGTCTAAAATGGGGACTGTGATTAATATGGGGACTGCAAAGTTCTGCAATGCATTGAGCATTGAAAAGCTTTGCATTGTGCAGATAGATAACGCCATCTCAGGATGGCGTTACCTTTCTTTTCCTATGGGATCTTGCTGAAGCCTCTCCGGCTTTGCAGAATCCATTACAGTGGAAGTGCTGGTTAACAGACAATTAACAATTATCAAGAGCAAGGCGAGCAGTGGAGAACGCATGCGCGCAGCACTTCCTCCTTTCACCGGCAGCGCTAGGCTGCCGGAAAATGAGATTACAGCAGAGGGGTCACTTCCCAGAGTATCCCCGACATGATGCATTCCAGCGGTGCTTAAATATGCATCACTGCAATTTGAGTACCTGGTATTTTGTCTGCTTGGAGAGGTATGTAATGCGGCATCTCTCACAAGCTACTGCAGGGCATGGTTATGGGGCATGCCAGGCTCTTCTGAAGTGCTAGGCCTCTCCCAACCACTTGCTTTTCCTTTAAAAAGATCCTTGCATTAGTAAGCCGTATATACTTCCCAACATTTCCAACCTTTGAGAGGGTGGGAAGATCCCCTCAATTTGGGACTGTCTAGTAAATCAGGATAGTTGGGAGGTATGGCGGTGAAATTACTCTTAAGATGAAGCATTGGCAGGAACCATAACAGTGCTGAAAACCTGGCATTGCTGGTCTCCTGTCTCCAGACCCTCCTCTTTTTTCCCCCCTATAAAAAGGAGTCTGTTAACCAAATGTACAAATCATAAGCATCTGGTCCACAAAGTTAAATGATTTATCAAACAGCTCTTGAATGACACTGACAAATGACAAACATGTTCAGATAATGAGGCATAATACATCCTGGTATTTGGTATAATTATGAGATGGTCTGAAGTATATTTTGTATATGTATGTTTAAATTAAGGTATAGTTAAAATAAGACAAAGCTCTGGACATATCCAGAGATGTGAGTAAACCTGTCATCTGTGAATTATTTGTACAAACCAAGAACTACCATAATACGTATGGTCGAAGTCTTTGGCCACAATATTCAGTACTTAAAAGAAATACAATCTACTTGCATCACTGCTTGAGTCTGATGATGATCACATGTCTTGGGCTCCAAATACAACTCTTGCACACAAGTGAATGTACAGCGTGAGCACTAGTTATTCCAAAAGTGTGAAGCTTATCTTGAGCCATATTGATCTAACACCTAGAAATACAGCTTAAGAAATTTTTCTATAGATAACTGTGGGATAACTGCTAAGCAATCTATAGACTTATTTAAATTAATACAGTAAGAACTTGTTTTATAATAACAAAATATTGTTCAATAAATAACATATATTGTAATTTAATTTACTGTCTATGTATTTTTATTCTTTAGTTTTTTCTGCCACTTATCTTCTTGAGCTGTTAACAAAATCTGTTATTGCAATCTGAATTTAACCCCTGTGTGTGTTCATATTCTACAAATGGAGAACTACGAGTATATACAGTTTATAGCAAAAAAACAAAAACCTGACTGTACTTACGACTGGAGGGGTGGGGGGTATGAGTTTGTAAATGAATTATATCCAACATCATACAGCCGCATCCTTAACAGCATCAATGTAACTGTTAGCCTTTGAATTGACATCAATGTCAGTGTCGGTATGTATACTGGCCTGGATTGTTGCCTGGCGGTCTTTTATGAAGTCTGTATTTGCTGCACGTCGTAATTACAACATTCGCTATCTTCATGTCGCTCAGTCTCCTGTCGGAATTAATTCATTTGCAAAAATGATTACCACGGGACTGGAGCTGGGAGAGTTCAGTCCCTCGAGTTTGAAACAAAAAGCAGCTCTAGACTTTTACCACAAGATGGCACTCAACAATAATGATAATCTTAAACTTGCATGTAAAGAGTTGGTTAAATCACCTTTTCAGTATGATTTTTTAACATCAGTTGACACATAGTCCATAGACTTTCACAGATACCTTCCATATAGTGCATTAACTTGTAAATTTTCTAGTGAGTGAAAAGATAACCAGATAGTTGAAGCATCAAATTAAAGCACTCAAGGTTATTGTATGCAGCCATGGTGTGATGCTATTATTATTATCCTTTATTTATAAGGCGCCACAAGGCTTCTGCAGCGCTGTATAGAATACAAATAATTGACCATACAGGGTAAAACAGTACAGAATAATAAACAAGTAACACCAAGATACAATATTGATTTGTGTATATCTCAGGCGCATACCATATATATTACAGATATTACATATAGGTTATACATATAGGTTATATGTTTTAGCATAAGTATCATTTAGGGCTAGATTTACTAAGCTGTGGGTTTGAAAAAGTGGGGATGTTGCCTATAGCAACCAATCAGATTCTAGCTATCATTTTGTAGAAGGTACTAAATAAATGAAAGCTAGAATCTGATTGGTTGCTATAGGCAACATCCCCACTTTTTCAAATCCGCAGCTTAGTAAATCTAGCCCTTAGTGTAGAAAAGATCACTTGAATTTGAGTAACAATAATTTAAGTCTTTCTCATATGAGTCTTTACTCCAACATTCAAATGACAAATCTCACAATGTCTCTTCTCTTCTTCGTATCCAGCAGTTTTGTTAATTGCCCCATTGGTTGTCACCAAAATGATATGACAATACATACAAGAGATAGAGATATGGGTAATATTATAATTTAGTAGATCAACACATAGCAAATGAGATCTAATTCCCAAAAGGAATCTCTACTCAATTGTGATCAAAATCTACACAATCTAATTTCACCACCTATAGAAATGAGTGTTAATAACTGGGGCTCTTTCTCCCTTTCCAATGCACGAACTTTGTGCACATGAAGTCATATACCTCCAAAAAGGTTTAAATCTTCTGGTGCAATGATCTCCTTTTTCAAACCACTTCCTCCGATCTCTTGCTTTTCCGTGTGTCACATACATAGTAAAAAAAAAAAAGCACATAGAGATCTGGCATAATACCTGTAGGCAACACTGGTTTACTTTTCTCATGCAAAATGAAAATTGTTAAAAACAAATAAATCCCACATATCACACATTGTCACAGTTATCTAACAATCCTCTCATTGAACAATGAGTTCACTCCTTCCAAAACAATGTGGTGGGATCAGCAAAAAGTCATACATAGGTGCAATGCTCTAACAGGCAGCAGCTAGTTCCCTCCGACCAGTTCAGTGTGATGAAATCAGCGTTCAGATGTAATGATGCCCGGGTTAAAACAGTTGGGCATCCAATTTATCCCCGGACAGATTGTTCTGCTGGTTGCGCCGTTCTTTCACCAGCGCGTTTTGACCCAACCTCTGGGTGTCTTTGTCAAGGTGTAACAGAGTTACATCTGATCCTCATTTATATACCTGTCAGTCAATCAGAGGACGGATTTATCGTTCATAATGACATCCCTTAAAATATATATAAATACATCTATAACCTATTTTTAATATCTAGTATATATGGTATGCACCTGAGATATGCACAAATTAGTATTGTATGTTGATCATATAGTGAAGTGGCACTTAGTTGTATATTGAGAAAGCAATCCATAGATAGCGCTCAGAGGGAATCGTATAAACGTTTTGTTTCATTCAAGTAAAACTACTCCAGTAGCTCCAAGCATAGCTAGTACAATGAAGTTGGAGGAGAAGAAAAGGTATAAAGACAAGAGGGAAGAGGGCCCGGCTTGAAAGAGCTTATAAATTAAGGGGGGGGCCGGGGGGGACATGTGGAAGAGGAGTGCCTGTAGGGAGAGTGGTGAGGAGATCAATCATGTAGATTGTTAGGTGGATGGCTGGTAGGCTATGAGGAACAGGTGAGTTTTAAGTGTCCGTTTGAAGGAGCACAGATGACTAGAGTGTGGGAGGTCATTCCACTGGAGGGAAGCATCCTGGGAGAAATCTTGGATTCTGGAGTGGGATGAGGTGATCAGAGTGGAGGAGAGGTGACGGTCATTGGCTGATCGTAGGGAACAGGATGGAATGTTATTGGGGAGGAGGTTGGAGATATATGGGGCAGTGGAGTGGGAGAGGGCCTTATAGGTGAGGGTGAGCAGTTTGAAAAGGATTCTGTAGAGGGGGATGCTAAATGGTTCTTCCGTCTACCTGGTGTTATATAATATATTTGGACCTCCGCTTCCAAAGGAAACAAAAGATAATGTCCTTACAAACAGTAGATATACTGTATCATACCTCCCAACCTTAAAATTTCCCTAAACGACGTGCGTGTGAGAAGGGGCATTGTCACACTACACGGAGCTGTGTCCATGTCACATTGGGTCATACTACATCACCAAGGGCCATCTCCAGCCCCCTTTCTCTCCCCTAAAACACCCTTACATTGCCATGCACTTGCCCCTGAACTGCGCAGCATTGCAGGGGCACTCATTAGCAGGGCCCAACTATTCTGGAATTGGAACAAAAGTCCTGATCATGTGGGATGACTGGATAAGTCTTCTCATGCTAATCACCCTGGAGTCTATGAATCAGTACCCCAAGCAAATTGGGACACAGCTACACCCCCTCCAAAAAGGGTGCATGACACCTCATTGGGGGCCTGGTTACATTGCATGGATGGTGCACCATCTCCCCCAAGAGGGTGTCTAGGGCTTCTAAAGTGCTATGCTGCTCCCGACCTCTTTCTCTTCAACCTAACTTACCCCTGCTCTGCTGTGCAGCGTGGCAGTAAGGGAGACATGCCTCATAACAAAAGTCCAAACTGATGGGACAGTCCATTAGAATCAGCATTGTCTTGTCTAAGTTAGGACAGTTTGGAGGTGACCACACAAACACACATCACACTTGCCAACCATCAGTTACCAGAATTTAAGGCCAATAGATTGGTAGCAGCAGAGAGATTAGTGAAGAAGTAAATAAGTACCATACCTGCCAACAATCTCTATGGTGGGTATCCAACCAGGGCAGAAAGGTTGTGTGCACAATATGGGCATGGCCTGGGCCATTCATACGCATGGCCTGATGTGTCCCAGTATTCCAAACACTGAGCTGCCACCTGACTTGGTGTTCTCCACTGCAGCTCTGTAAATTTATCTACCCGCTTCATTATAGATGGCTCTGCTCATATCAAGGTGTGCTTAGAGGTGGAACAATCTCCAGAGGGACACTGTATAAAAGTATAAATGTCACATGAAAGTCCAACATCATGTCTTTTTAGTACCACTCCTCTCAAAGAAAAAATAAACATTTACATATTGTAACTCCTTATTTTAGCATCATTAATGCTCAAAGGGCACCTGATAATGTGTTTCTTCATCAAAGTGAAACGCGAAGGTAGAAAACCGTTTAGAATGAAACTCAAACACCTGCATTCTTAGAGAGAGTGCAAAATGTAGGAATGGGGCCCCTTCCTCATATACTCTCAATAATCTCACTCAGGAAATCTTGTTTTTGAACTCTTTATGCACCAGTGTACCTGTTATGTAACTGGCAAGGAATGCCCACCCTCGACCCAAATGCCCCATCTTCCTGTGCAAACATCACCTCCTCTGCCATCTTGTTTCATAAACCCATGCACCTTAGCAAGCATTTACAGTCAAAGTTGGTTTTGCTCTTCGTAAAATCCACTAATTTAACCTGTAAATCCATTGTTCCATTCTGTTCCTAAATACCCCCTCCATTTTCTTCACTGGTGGAAATCTATGCCCCCGCATCACTCCTTTCTTCTCCTGTCTCTCCCTCTCTTGTTCATAACTCCCCATATCAGCCCCATCTCCACTCCTCCCCCACCTCTTGCCCCCCCAAATCCCCTGCCCGTTGACATGTCCCCTCCTAGTTATATTTGTTATCCAATTACAATCCTCTCTCCCTGTCATGTCCCCTCTCAATATCACAAACACTGTTGCAGTCCAGCAACCCCAACAACCTCATCCACATCTCTCCTCTTCCCTCTCTTCATCTGGTCTCTGGAATACAAGGTCAGTCTGTAACAAACTGATCTTTCAACCTTCTTGCCATCACTGTATTAAGGCTATCCCCTGAGGACACAGCCTTTCTTGCTGCTCTCTCTTTTGGGGGCTTGTCCTTCTCCTACACACCCATACCTGGGCACCAGCAAGTGGTGGCATTGGCATACTTCTCTCCCCCTCATGCTCTATCCAGGTTCTTCCCCCTGAATCCTCCCTCTCTTTCTCCTCCTTTGAGGTACATTCCATCCGCCTCTTCCTCCCAGCCCACCCACCTCTGCGTTGCTACTATCTACCATCCTCCTGTTCCTGTCTCTCAATTCCTTTATCACTTTGCCCCCTGGCTCCCTCACTTTCTCTCCTCTGACCTTCCCTTCCTCATCTTTGGGTGGACTTTAATATCCCTACAGACAATCTCAGACCTTGCTGCTTCCAAACTTCTCTCCCTCTCCTCCTTCCTTGGTCTCTCTCAATGCCACCCCCCCCCTTCCTCACCACAGTGGTCACTCCCTTGATCTGGTCTTTTCACTCTTCTGTACTGTCTCTGACCTCATCAGTTCACCTTTTCCTCTCTGACTACCATCTCCTCTCCTGTTAGCATCTCTCCACCCATCCCTCCTTCCCCATCCCCTAAGGTTACTCTCACTAGGCATAATTTCGACACCATTGGTCCTACCACATCCTCCTTATTCCTGGTCTCACTCCGCTTTCCCATCACCACTCTTTCTTGCCCCGATGGTTTTCTCCTATGATCAAATCCCTACCACCGCACTTTGCTCTGTCGCCCTGGAGGACACCATCAAGCTTCTTTGGCTCCCACATCAACCGTGGCACTCAAAAATTTCCCTCTATCTTCAAAATGGTTCCTGCCGTGCAGAACTGCTCTGGAGAAAGTCACGCACTCTTGACTTCCTTCACTTGCAGATCATACTTGTCCCTTACAGTTCAGCCCTATCACTCTCTAGCCTCTCATTTCCTCCCAGTCCTCCAACCCCTGTCGCCTTTTTAGCACTTCAACTCCCTCCTCTCCCCTCCCCCACTCCCCTCCTCTCTCTCTGCTATCGACTTTGCTACCCACTTCATCTCCAAAATTGAGTCAATACATTATGACATTTCCAAACTATCCCTTCTTGCCACACCTTTCCCTCCCTACCCATTTTGTCCCCCTTTTCACCCTCCTCTGTGGAAGCTTTCTCCTTCCCCTCCTCCCCTCTTGCTAGCCCACCCTCCTTCTCTTCCTTCACTCCAGTGTCTGCAAATGAAGTTTGCACCCTTTTCTCCTCCTCACACCTCTCCACCTGTCCACAGAACCCCATCCCCTCCCGCCTCCTCCACTCCATCTCTCTCGAGGTCTGCTCCCACATTGCCCACCTCCTCAACATATCCCTCTCCTCTGGAATCTTCCCCTCCTCTTCCTTTAAATACGCTCTCGTCTCCCCCATACTCAAGAAAACATCACTTGACCTTGCCTATTCCTCTAATAACCGCCCTATTTACCTCTTTCCTTATGCCTTCAAACTTCTCGAATGGGTTGTCTACAACCATCTCATCTCTTTTCTCTTTTATCACTCACTCCTTGACCCTCTACAATCCGGTTTTCGCCACCCTCCACTTCACCGAAACGGCCCTCACTAAGGTCACTAATGACCTTCTCTTCGCTACATCTAAAGGACACTTCTCCCTTCTTATCCTTCTCCACCTCTCTATTGCCTTTGATACAATTGACCACCACATACTTTTGCAAACTCTCAAATCTATAGGCCTCTGTAACACTTTCCTCTCATGATTTACCTCTTACCTCACCAACCTCTCCTTTTCAGTCTCTACACATGACTCCACATCCCCCCTCTTCCCTTACCTGTTGGAGTTCCCCAAGGCTCCATTCTTGGCCCCCTGCTCTTCTCCCTCTGCACCTCCTCCCTTGGTGCCCTCATTTGCTCCTTTGGCCTCCAGTATCACCTCTATACTGACAATACCCAAATCTATCTTTCATCCTCTGACCTCTCCCCTTCCAGTATGTTTCGTGGCTCCTGCTGTCTCTTGGCCATCTCATCTTGGATATCCCAACGTTTTCTTAAACTCAGTATTTCCAAGACTGAACTAATTAATCATCTCCTCCCCCTTCCAGGGCTCTCCGATATTCCCCCCTCTATTTCCGTTAATACTATCCTCCTTTCTGTCCCTCAAGTCCGATTCCTTGGGGTCATCCTCAACTTCTTCCTTTCCTCCAAACCTCACATTCTGTCCCTTTCAAAATCCTGCTACTTCCACCTCTGGAATATATTCAAGATGTGGCCCTTTCTCACCACGGAGACCACCAAGACTCTTATTCACTCTCTTGTAATCTCTCATCTTGACTACTGTAACCTCCTTCTCTTTGGCCTACCTGACTATCACCTTGCCCCTCTTAATTCTATCCTCAATGCTGCTGCCTGACTTATTTTTCTCTCCCACCGCTCTCTCTGCTGTGTCCCTCCAGCAATTCCTACATTAGCTCTCCATGGCCTACAAAATTAAATTAAAAACTCTTTACCCTCACCTTCAAAGCTCTCAATCAACCTCCCCCCATATATCTTCAACCTCCTTTCTAACTACACTGCTCACCGCCCCCTCCGCTCTGCCAATCACAGCCTCCTCACTAATCACCTCTTCCCACTCCCGCCTTCAGGACTTTGCCCGAGCTGCTCCCCAGTTGTGGAATGATCTCCCACACTCCATCAGCTTAGCCTCTACTCTCAAAGGCGTCAAGCGTGCCCTTAAGACTCATTTCTTTATTCAAGCCTCTCAACCTTCCTTCTAACTCCCTTGTCCTGGCTTTCACTCCCACTTCCCCAGTCCATGCCACCCTAGTTGTGTCTTCTCCTTTCCTTTTAAAATCTAAGCTCTCGCAAGCAGAGCCCTCTGTCCTTCTGTTCTCCTTCTAATATTCCATCACCCTCTGTACCTCTTGGCCTGCTTCCCCAGTCTTGTTTTCTTTTTCTCTTTTTCTTCCTGCAGGCTACTACCATCACTCTCGCTCACTCTCCTGCATTACCATATTACCTGTATTATTATTCATTCAGTATGTGTGGTCTTTGTATTTTGTTCTTCATGTATTCATGTATTCTTGTGAGTTATGGATCTCTGCTCTCTGTATGTGTTATGTATGGTGCTGCGGACCCTTTGTGGTGACTTATAAAGAAAAAATAATAATTAAAGGTTTCTCTAATGTATAATACAACATAGTATCATGCACAATAAGATTCTTATAAAAGCTGCCAGTCAAAAAATCTAAAACGGTAGAAAATGATTTGTCAGTAATAATATTAATGACCTTCACAAGTCATCTTTTTTTTTTTTTTTTTTGTGCCAGTGTGCTAATATGGTAAAAGAAGAAGAAACGTAAGTAGAGTCAACTAATTAAATATAGAGCAAAATAAGATTTATTTACCTAGGCTCTGTAGAAAGAGAGCATTGAAATAATTGAATGGGCATTGATAATCTCATAGCAGCCTCCATGTTGCTTAAAGGAGCGTATCAGAATACACAACTCCTGACAAAGATGCTGTATGGCAGTGAACTAACCTTACTCTATACATTTTAGTGAAAAACAATGGAGCGATGGGCTAAGTAACTTTAATGGACAAAAACCTCACCTGATCCAACTACCAGTTCTTTCTGTTTCACAGTGATGAAATAACTAGGTTATATGGGAACTTGAAGGAGTCTATGTCTCCATCCTACATGAATGTTGCCAGATGGTAATGAGTGTGTTTTTGTGATACACATTTGGTCCGTTGATCTGAACAGATCAATGTTTGCATGTTCAGTGATAGCTAAACATCATTGTCAATCAGATGCGTCCTTTCATAGCAGCTGAGTATACATCTGTAAAAGGCTCTTTAGCACAAGTCTAGGGATCTCTGGAATGTTTCTAGGACTTGGACCATAAGATTGGCATCATTCATTGGCTCCTCAAGCATCAAATCTCAATCCAGTATTCCAGTCCCTTTATGGCATCTGCTCATTTTAGTTACATGTTATAATTAATATGGAGGAAAGGGTGCCATAGGTGTCAATTTCTAGCTTGTATTATTGCATTTTCTGAGTGTGTTTCCTCTGAGTAGACCAACTTGCTTGTGTTCTGAAACAAAAGCTTTGCAGACCCTCAAAAATGCTTTGTACTCCTCCAAGTTTATCCCCCCGCACCACTCTCTGCCCTGATCACCTAAATAATAAGCGTGTAACACCATCAATTTGTTCATGTGGTGTTATAACATGTCCTGATCTCTCCATTGTCCATTCAATGCTCTGTGGGCACATAAAGATCACATGACTTACCAGCATGTTTATGCATCAATTCACAATGAAATTGGACCAGCCTCACTTTGTTCCAAAGGTTTATTTGGAAATTAATTTATTATCAACATAACCACCACATTTTCAGTCATGTTTGAGATAATACTGCTAGGTCCCATAGATTGTTTGCTTGTGAGCTGGTCCTTCTTACCTCTTTGTCTGTATTACCCAGTATTGTTTATTACTGAGTTACTGTGCTTACTGTTTACTGTACTGTGCTGTCTCACCTTGTATTGTAACTCGTTTGTCCCTGTACGGCGCTGAGGACACCTTGTGGCGCCCTATAAATAAAAATTAATAATAATAATACTAATAAAATACTGTGTTTGTCTCCAATTATAAAGTGCCTTTTATTACCTTGGCTCATGAACGTTTAACATTGAATGCTACATAAACCAAGCTTCTATGTTGCCCACACTGTAACACATAGCAAAGGCTTTCAAATTTTCCTCAACCTACACTTATTTTTTAACATCAAAGGCAGACACCATCCTGTTCCTCTAGGTGTGTAGATAATTGGGATCAAAATAAACATAGTGTAAAAACATTCTACCCAAAAGGATGAAGCAGGCCTGTAATCTGGAATTTGTGTATTACTATATTGGTGTGTATATTGTTTTCTTTAGTTGTCATCTTGCAGACTAATTCAGTAATGGGACAGGCCTATAATGAGTCATCAGGGGGTAATGTACTGTTCTTGTTAAGTGTTACTCAAACGTTTTACTGGATTCAGTAGCATCACAAACAACACAGCTACTCCACAACCATAATTACGAGGTGCCGTTTGTGACATAACAAGAGAACAGGAGGTTAGGAGAAGGTCATTGTGAATCACTGACACCTCTGTCTGACTTCTGTCTACTGTAATCTAGATGAGGGAGGGTGAATGAAGAATAAACTTATTTACCTAGATATCCTATTTGACTTGGTTGGTTGCGTTCTCTTTTAGCTCATTTACATTTTGTGGCGGTAAGCAGTGAAGATATGTAGTTATAATGTCCCTAAAACAAGTTTATAAGTGAGCAAGGTATTATTGCACTTAGTGCAAAACTAACTAGGACACTATCATCAAAGCTGTGAATGATTTAAGTGTAAATTTAAAAATAACTTTTAGAAGAGTTCATATTTTTCTGTGAATAACCTTTTACAGAAAAAGACTCAGGAGGTCAAAAGTTAAATAAATCGATAAATCAAGATGTTCCTAATACCTAGAATGCATTTTTTATGGTCTATCTTAGTTGCTTGCGCATATTCTGTGCTAGCTAGTGGCACACATACATATACTTGTCCAAACAAAGACTATGCCATGACTGTCATCACTATCAGTGGGCACTTACACCTGCCCTGTAGCTGATGCAAATGATATGACTGAAGCCAAGTGTACTTACTAGAAACTCAGTCGTAGGCAGTTGTAAGCGTTCTTTGCGCTCTGATATGAATTTCATGCACTTACGATCACTGGTCTGTTTCTGAGCATGTGCAGAGCTATTTCACACAAGGTACGGCACACAAACAGACTTATCGCCGAACGTAAATCAATGAAACAAGCCCGTTATGTATAGCTGAACTCAGTCCTCGGACCACGTGTCAAACACAGCCTTGCTGAACTACTGGCCGCACAGTGAGCCGAGGAGCTGTAAATCTCACGAGATTACCTAATCTTATAAGAGGGACGTCAGCAGCACCAGCACAGCATAGGTAAGTACAGACAATGGGCTGGGGATGTCGTGATGGTTTGGGTGCGATTTTACGATGCAAGAAAGTCCGACACTGGTATGGGCGACTTGAAGAATCCGAAGATGACGTGTAATTGCGATTGTTTAAAAAAATGACATCTGGTAACCGCGACTATGCGACATCCCTTTTCTAGTGAATTACGTCAGTGGAAAATGTATACAACGAAGCAGTGCCCGTACAATGTATAAGTTGTTAAAAAAAGAACATTGTACAGGCGCTGCTTTGTTATATACCCCCTTAACAGTAGCGTCGTGTTTTCCACTGACGTAATTCACTAGCACCGGGATGTCGCATAGTCACGGTTACCAAACTTAGACTTTCATCGGACATGTCAGCTTTGGATTCTTCAAGTTGCTCATAACAGTGTCGGACTTTCTTGCATCGTGATGTGTCTTGGGGGTGGGGGGCAGTGATGTAACTTTGGGTTGGGTGATAAAAGTAATGTAATGTTATACTTTAAGCAGAGTTGGAACTTAAAATGGGGCGAGAAGGAAGACTGCCGCCCTACTAGCCCTCAATATTAAACGAATAAACCTAAAATATTAATAAACTTTGCCCCCCTTCAGCGTTGTGCCCAGGGCGGTCGCCCCTCTCGCACAGACCTAGTTACAGCCCTGCTATAATGTATTCTATCAAATAATGTTATAAACTGCTATATGATATACTGTGTGATCTGTTATGTACGGTGTTCACTTATTGATCGGTTTTGCATAGTTACATTTTTCAACAGGTTCCATACAAGGATCCAGTACCAGGTTGTGAAAGCTACCAAACAGGTCCCATTCAAGGAACAGAAGAGAGAGAAGTTAGAGCAATGTAATAATAATCTTCACACACTTTAAAGTGACAAGTGTAATGATATCCTGAAGTCCTCTCACTGTTATGATTTATTTAGGCCATACATAAGATGAAACTAATGTATTTTAGGCCAAGATTGAATACCTTTGTTTAATTGAAATAAGAGGTACTAAAGGGGTCAGGACTTTGGTGTGAAATTTACAATGTATCGCCTAAAGATTTTCCATTTCTCCAGAGAGGAAGAGGAAACATGCGCCTTGATGAGCACCGGATAGACCATCTAGGTGTACTGATGTAAATGATGGAGTTTTGTGGAGCACATCAGGTGCACTTCATGAAATGAGATCCACAGTTTTCATAATTTTACTGTTGCTCTTCTCGTTGTCTACATGGCACATCACTTCTCATAGAGGCATTATCATTAGTTAACAGTGTTGTCTGAGCTAGGTGACATGAGCCCGGAGCTCAATGCTCTTATACCTGGTGGACCAGCGGATGCACATGAACTGAACATTTTATTTTTGTGACTTTTTTTTGTATAATTACCACTGGAAGTAGGATTTCATTACAGTGTGACAGCTATTTAATGAAGGAGAAAATAGGTATATCTGACCTGCAGGTGCCTTGATTATCAAAATTAGTTAGGACAGGACAAAGTCAATTCACTCATGTTTTTCAAACATGGATTTGTCCTTTTAACAATTATCTTGTTCAATAATGAGCTAAGTTTGCTTTTGTTCATCAGCAATCTTCCTCCACTCTTTCTCTCTGTGATCCCTGACCTGGCCCCAACATAACTTACACAGTAAATTGTTCCCTTTGCTCATTCAAAGATCATATACAGTCCTTTACTGTGGTGACATCAACACACGTCTACAAGACCTCACCTATGAAATCTACTACCTTATAGGTGTCCACTGCGAGTTTTCTTTCTTTTTATCGCCTGTAATTATTATTTTTTTATATAGTGCTGACATAATCAGTGCTATGCAATCTGATACATTTTATTCAAATGTACAAGTCTCTGCCCAAGCAGAATTTACAATGTAACAGCTCTATAACAGACACACTAACACGCACCAGAAAACTCACCAGAGAAAATGTATTCAGAAGCCAATTATCACGTTGGTGACATGTTAAAATGCATCTACAGTAGTTTTAAATTTATTATAAATAAATTGGAGCAATGAATAATCATGACATGAGATGAAGCTTTGTAATGTAAAGAAAACAAAGAAATGTTTGACATTATAATATATACATGCTGACAATCACTTATATCCTGAACAGCAGGTGGTACTTGTATAAACTAGTTCGGTATCAGTCTGTTAAGATTTTAGGTCCTGAAATTTGCTTGCACGAGATTCTTTTCTTGCACTACGTCAAGAAGTATTCAATTCTGTGCCCTGATTTCTTAGATATAACTTCCCAAGAAAAATACTTATATGTTCTCTGAAACTTTTATTTAGTGTTTAGTTTCCAAGCTGTACAAACTGACAGGGTGTTATGCAATGAGGACAGCAGACATCAGCATTAAATGCTACACATAGTTTTTCTAGTACATTTCATTACATGTAGGGCTTTCTTGCAAGGTAAATCTAAATGTTTGTTTTCATTTTATAAAGATCAGCTAAAATAACCTTGTACAATATACAAATGGTAAGTATAACCCCAAAACAGGCAGTTCAAGGTTGAAGCCAAAATTTTAAGCAAATAAATGAGGTGCTATTGTGGTGCTCTTTTATAAAGCATTAGCCAACTTTGTATTTAGGTTCAGCGGTCCTTTAAAGTTTATTTGTGTCCATAAGCATGCTGCAAGATATTCATATTGGGATAGCAATCGACCACTTTTATTGTCCCAGCTTCCAACATTCCAAGACAAAACGATTAGGACAAAAGTAGCCATGTCCCAGTCTATTGATCATCCAAAACCATGCCCATACAGCCCTCCACAACTCTAAATACCTTATAAGCCTTTCTGGTTTATAATGGTTGGGGTTATGGGATTCTTGTCAATAATTTAGTAATCAGGAATATCAGTACAGCTAGTTTTTGGTAAAAGTTTGCCATATCCATGTACAGTTTCATTAAACTTTCAATTAAAGCCACACAAGCTAAAATATTGTTAATTTTAAAGTTAAGTAGACTCCTAACTGTGAATTCTAGGGGGAGTTTCAATTGGGCACGAGGTGCTGCCTGATATTGCCTTATTGTCTGGCTGCGAGTATTGCAGGCCAATACGGTGCAGAATTTCCGCTCATTTAGGGGATGCAAGAGCAAATGAGTGGAGATTTGAGTAAAAAAATCAAGGTGATGTGTCTCTGTGGACACGATATAGCACCTCCTGGCTAACTGAATTTCCCCCTATGGGTATTAAAAAGCTACTTATGCTTTTATGCAGGTCTCACAAATTGGAGGTTACTTTTAATATCTGTAAAAATTTAACGGGTACATTATTGCTTATAATACAATTTTGATTTTAAAAAAAAAAATCTGTTTCTTAACACACAGATGCACTCTAAAATAGACTGAAAGACAGACTCACAATGACACAGACTCACAGCGACAGATGCCTACCCCACGACCTCCTCTTACCCTTCTTGCAGCTCTGCGTGGGGCTAATCTGTATCCGCTGTCATCATGCTCTGTTCTCCAGTTAAGGCCATAACTGAGCCTGAGGATGTGGCCTACAGAAAGTTATGACTTCCTGTTTCTTTCTATACAGGTTTCAGCATTGGGCTTGGGTGCTGTTGCAGCCAAGAATGGAACACGGGGAAAGGACTTCAACTGATCCTCCATGTCAGAACTGGTAAGTGAAGTGCCTTCAGTTTATAATCGGCTTGTTCTGATGTCAGAGCGTGGCAATTATACAACTATTAATACAGAAATATCAATGGACTAATACACATATTGTCACCTATTCAATAGTCTTATTTATGCCATAGAGCACCCAATCTGGTGCCATCTTCTTACCTATCGGGTGCTGCCTCTCCATGTTGGTAATGGACAGAGAGTATGGCGCTGAGCTATGATGTCGCAGGCAAGCACCACACAGCTGTTTAGAGGAGCTGAAGATGCAAGGCCCTGTCTTTACAAAAGGTAAGCGTTGGGCAGGGGAGTGTCTGAGAGTGGGAAGGGGGAACCATTGCTGGTCCTGCTAATTACCTAAATCATACTTGCCAACTCTCCCGGAATGTCCGGGAGACTCCCGAATTCTGGGTAGGTATCCTGGGAGAGCAGGCAAGTCTCCAGCATCCTGCCCATCGGGAGCCAAAATTATGTGATTCACGGTGAATTGCTTCTTTTTGGCTCTGCGAGAAAATGGCAATTTTGCTGCAGGGTGGGCCCAAAATGATGTGATTTGCCCTGCACCGCCCCCTTCCACCCTCCCACCACACCCCCCTCCTTGGGATCTCCCAGATGCCAACAACACAAAGTTGCCAAGTATGACAAAATACACAAAATTACTGTTTGTCCAGCTAAGCAGTCTTAGAGTATGCTGTTTCACTTTAGTCCAGCAGATGGTGCTCCAACATGCTCGTATTTCAAGTACTTCATCAAATGATAGACCTAAACCTGCCATATGTAGGTTTCTATCATAGTTATTGTTAAAGTAAATGAGGCAAGGAAATTAGATAAGATGCTTATTACACACCAGGATCTATCTGTGTGTTCATTAGTAATCTCAACTACCTGTGCTGAGTAGTAAATACTGGAAAAAACAGTATTAAATGCTCTTGTCCATTCAATATTATTGGAGAACATAATGATTTTCCTATACCGATATGCAGGTTGCTGCTGACAGAGAGATAATCCAGCAGATAAAATGCTACTGAAAATGCCGCTCCTCTGATATCAATAGTATGCGACAATTTCCTTGCACAGAACGCACAAGTCATGTTGCAGAATGTCATGTGCCCCTGGGGACTTGTCTAGAGCTTCTGCAGTGATCGACCAGCACCTCCTGCAGAACCATAACTTAAAATTTTAGCGTTTGGCAGGGCTGGACTGGGACTAAAAATCAGCCCTGGCATTTTAAAACACACAGGCCCACAGCGCTCCATGCGCAATATTGTTGCACACTGAAGTGGCGTTGCTGGTGCAGTCCAACATTTTAAGCAGCAGCACAAACTTGTGTATCACGCTTTGTCTTCTGCCCACCCTGATCAATTCCCTTTTTGTGCAAATCAGTTTGCTTGAATTACAAAAGCATACTGTTCCGACTGTGCGCGAAAACATAAAATGACTACAGTAAACCCAGGGCCTGATTAAGGGTTTCGGTCACCATAGGCAAATACACCAACAGCGCCTTCCTACCCCCGCCCCCCCACCCCCCAATGTATAGGAACACTCCTAAATATAAATATTCAGAAATATTCTGCAGCATTCAAATTTAGATTGATTGCGCCGTTCTCTCTTACCTGTTCTTGCTTTTCTCTCTTGCTGCTTTGTTGCCTTCTCGCTGGCTTCTGTAAATTTGGGGTCCTGTTTTGAAAATGCAAAAAGTTTACTATATTGCAAAATGTTAACAAACCCTGAATGATTAGGCTTTTTAATTAAAAAAAACCCACTTCATTATGGACAGATAACACTACCCCATTGTACAGGCATATATAAGTAATATCTGAACATTTGTGGTCAATAAAAAATTTACCTCTACACCAGCCCCATCTCACTGGTATTTAGTATTCTAGTGATAGCTGAGACCAGAGAGCAGCCATGTAACTGCCACACAAAAAAGATATCATGCCCCCAAAGCTGCTCTATTTTTTAAATACCACGCAAGACATTTCATTAACCCTGTAGACATTCCCAGCCCCTCTCCCCCCCTCACCCCCCTGCAGACATTTTCAGCCCCTCTTCCCCCCCTGCAGACATTTTCAGCCCCTCTTCCCCCCCACCTGCAGACATTTTCAGCCCCTCTTCACCCCCACCTGCAGACATTTTCAGCCCCTCTTCACCCCCACCTGCAGACATTTTCAGCCCCTCTTCACCCCCACCTGCAGACATTTTCAGTCCCTCTTCTCTCCCCCCTGCAGACATTTTCAGCCCCTCTCCCCCCCTGCACACATTTTCGGGTCCTCTCTTCCCCCCCACCCCTGCATACATTTTCGGGTCCTTTCCCCCCACCCCCTCCTGCACACATTTTCGGATCCTCCCCCTCCCTCCCTGCACACATTTTTGGGTCCTCTCCCTCCCCCCTGTACACATTTTCGGGTCGTCACGCGCGGCCACGTAGGACTGGCTGTAGAGGGCGCACAGTGGATTCCTGGAGGCTGCTGAGGTAAGTGTATTTTTTATGAAAGCGTGGGAGCCGGGCCTGCCCACAGAGCAGTCATGACAGCTCCACCACGGCTCAAAACATTTATTTCATTTAATAGGGGGATCACAGGGAGCCGGACCGGTCCACACTGACATCGGCCCTTCTGGCATTTGCCAGAAGTGCCAGATGGCCAGTCCGGCCCTGGCGTTTGGGGTGAGAAACAAAAATGCCACTTATCTAGCCCTCAATTGTAACCAGATGAACTTAAAATTTTCATAAACTGCAGCCCCCTTCAACAATGCACAACGGGGCGGCCGCCCCTATCGCACAGCCCTAGTTACAGCCCTGGCCTGCCCCCTCTCCCTCCACTAAACACACTATTTCAAAGGCACGCACATCTGCTGGTACAAGCACTATTGAAGGGGTACCTGGCACCTCCCAACTGTCCTGGGGGTATATTTACTAGACTGAGGATTTGAAGAAGTGGAGATGTTACCTATAGCAACAAATCAGATTATAATTATCATTAAGTTAGTACATTCTACAAAATGACAGCTATAAACTGATTGGTTGCTATAGCAACATCTCCACTTCTTCAAACCCGCAGTTATGTAAATATACCCCCTGGACTACTAAAGTGTTGTTTCTTTACCTCCCCACACATTTCAACAATGCAGTGAGTGCACTCCAAGAGGGAGACCAGCTCTTCTTCCAGGAGAGTAGGCAAGTATTGGAGTAATGCACCAGTAAAAAACAAGGAGGCACAGCACAAAAGCTGTATCGTCCTGCTCAGTTACATTGTATGTCTAATTTTGCACAGTTGTGCCTGATTTATTGATATATGCATGGATATAGGTCATTTTGGGCATTCCTGACTGCAAAGAGTTGGAAAATAATGTCTCTGTTCATGCTGCCCTGCAACACGGAACAGAGCAATGGGAGAGCCATGTGCACCAGTATTTCCAGGGGATTGGACAGCAGTCCAGAGCTTTTAAGACGCTAGGCACACCCACTCTGTGGCCTGACCACACCCCCTGTAGGTACCTTTTGTCATCTAAGAATTGTTGGACGGCAACCTTAGTGCTGTATAGAATTTATTGTACTTTCAGTCTTATTCAACTATGCAAAAAGTTACATGTTTTTTGTACAAATTGTATGTTTGATTTTAATCATTATGGAGTTACAATGTGCCCTGATAAAGTGGAGTTTTTTATTTACATTTTATATTCATTTCACTATAGTACATTTATATGTGTGTCTAATAATGATTTTACATATGTCAGGTATAAACCTACTTGTGTTCTTCACTATGTGTTTTCCAAATTGATTAATGATTAACACTGAATATATTTGGTGATTCATCATTTAAATAGAGATCTCAACTGATGCTATCCTCATGTTTCTGATGTGAAGCTGATGGAATCTGATTGGTTGCTATAGGCAACATCTCCACTTTTTCAAACCCTCCGTTTAGTAAATATACCCCCTGGACAACTAAAGTGTAGTTTCTTTATTTTGTCACTGGTTGAATGGATATTGCCTACACTGGATGCAGTTTAAAGGTAAACTATATGGACAAAATTTTTTGACCACACGTGTTAATTATTGAATTGAGATGTTTCAATCAGACCCTTTGCCAAAATCAAGCACCTCGTCCTGCTAGGTGCTTTCCGTTTACAATCATTAGTGATACAAGATGGATCGTTCTGAAGAGCTCAGTGACTTCAAGCGTGGTACTGTGATAAGATGCCACCTTTGCAATAAAACGATTTGTGAAATTTCATCCCTGCTGGAATATCCACGGTCAACTGTAAGTGATATTATTAGAAAATGGAAGCGTTTAGGAACAACAGCAACTCAGCCACAAAGCGGAAGACCACGTAAAATCATAGAGCAGGGTCAATGACTACTATGGCACATAGTATGTAGAAGTCACCACGCTCTTATTATTAACCTCAAAAACGCTAATTTCCAGTCAATTTTAAACACCTCACAGGTCACAATAATATTTTCATCCACTTTCTGACAAAGACTGCAGCGAGCTGGCTGGATGCTAAGCGAACAAAACACAAACACACTGCAGTTCATAGCACATCTAGGAAACATTGCCACACAGCAGTGACAGAAAAGAAAAGTCATTGCAAGATGGAATTGTCCTTGGGCCCTCTCACCCACCCTTATATAAGATATTGAAAAGGACATGTACAGTTAACAAAGCAAGTGCTCCAGTGACAAGAAGTGCAACTTTTATATCTGAAGTGCTTGGTTCATTATGGCCCCCACAAAACAAGCTAACAATGGGCTTAAGGCACCTAAGTAAACAATGCTGTTAATGAACTCTACTGCGGCAGTCATGCATCAGTGGAAGCAGTTCTTGCCAGTGATAAGAAGAAGGCAATTGTTAAGCCTGGGCATAAGCCCAAAAAATCCACCTCTTAAAATCAGAAACTTATGCTAAAAAAAATAACAACAAGCAGTCCAGCATCAACTACCTCCCTTCTCTCAGCTAGATCCCAACACCTACAATCTACACCCACAACACCTTCATCATCAATATTCTCACAAGTGATCGGAGTTAGTCCTGCATCCAAGTAGCTAAGGTGAGATGATTCCTCCCCTATCCAGGACTCCTCAGAAGAATCCTTGAGCGTTAGGCCCACTGCTGCTGCTGCTGCTGCTGGTGGTGGTGGATCTTCAACCCAGAAGCAGACCAAGATGAAGACTACTAGTCATTTACAACAATTGACTGTTAAACAATCCTTTGCAAGAGGAAGCAAGTATAGCAGTTGTCACCCAGTCAACAGCGGATCACAGACGCCATGGCGACTATACTAGTATTAGATCTGCATCCAATATCCACCATTAATGCAGCAGGAATAAGACAGTTAATTGAGGTCCTGTGTCCCGTTACCAAATTCCATCTCAACACCATTTTAATAGACAAGCAATTCTTCACCTGTACCAGGAGGTTACAAAAAAGAAAATAATTGGGATACAAAATTCCATTCTACCCACTGTACACTTAACCACAGATATGGGGACAAGCGGAACTGGGAAAACTAAACATTCTATGACTGTGACAGCCAACTAGGTTGGTAAATCACCTTCAGAGCCAGGAACAGCAGCAGCATCTAACAAACAACACCAGGGGGTAAATGTATCAATGTCCGGATTCTTCAACTCTGACGTGTTCAGTGTCTTCGGCGATTAAATTTAAAGCGGCGCTGCATTGTAAAGGGAAGCCTTTACAATGCAGCGCCGCTTTAAATTTAATCGCCGAAGACACTGAACACGTCGGAGTTGAAGAATCCGGACATTGATACATTTACCCCCAGATCTTTCAGAAGCAGGCTACTCTGTGTATCATCTGCTTCACTAAGGCGCATACCGCTGACAACCTGTTTGAAAAACTAAGGGATGTCATTGCAACATAGCTTATTCTGCTTGGACTCTCCTGAGGATATGTGATTTCTGATAAATATTGTTAGAGCATTACAGAAGGGGGAATTCCATCACATTCCCTGTTTTGCTCTCACAATCAACTTGGTGGTACAGATTTTTTTAAAAAATGACAGTGACATGCAGGAGATGCTGTCTGTGTCCCGAAATATTTTGGGTCATTTTCGGCATTCTGCAACAGCATGTAGGAGAATGCAGCAGCTGCAATAAAATAGAATTTCAGGGGAATGTACTGTAGTCCAGCGCAGTGGAGAATGCTTTCTGTGTTGTGCAAGGTGCTGAAACCACACAAAGTAGTCACCTGTGAAGAGAGTGTAGACACTGTTAGCTTGAGTCAACTGATTCCCCTAATAAGACTTTTTGAAAAGCAGCTAAAGAAATTGAAGGAGGAAATGAAACAAAGCAATTCCGCTAACTATGTTGGACTTGTAGATTAAGTACTTTATTTGCTTCGCCAGGATCCAAGAGTTATCAACATCTTGAAATCGGATCACTACATTTTGGCAACTGTGCTTGATCCTAGGTTTAAGAGCTATGTATTCTCTTTCTTTCCAACTGACCCAGATCTCAAGAGATGCAATGAGCTCCTGGTCAGCAAGCTGACAGCTCAAGTGGTACATGACACAACGACGTCTCCTCCTTTAGTTTCTCTGGCAACTGCTTATAGGAAAAAAACTTAGCTTTCCCAAGACACTCAGTGGTGATGCAGATGAATCAGCACAAAATTTTGAGATTTGGTCTGGTCTAAAAGAATTGGCCAAAAATCGTGACAGCTGTGTCGTAAAATGAACTACAAATTCCTTGAGGAAGGCCATTACCGGCAATTACATCAAAGTACACAGACTTCTGTGATGGTGGATTCCAGCGGGGATGAATTAGTATTGTTTGAGGATGATGTACACACTGATGAGGGTGAATGATGACAGTGTAGATTGCAGGTGCTGAGAGAAAGGAGCGAGCTGATGCTGGTATGCTTGGTAATATTTTGGGTAGAATAGCATGTTGGCAATTTTATGTTTTTCTACAGTAAACTTTCACCTTTATTAGAGAGGTGTATTTTTCTTTAAAAAGGTACAAGCTGTTTAATTACATTGTTGTTTCCCTGACTTAAAACCACTATGCACTTGAACATATGCTTTAGCACATAAGGTAGAGGGATTAGTATCATCATGACTGAGACTGGAGAGTGACGAGAACAATGTGACTAAAGACTGGATAGAGATGACACTGCCACCCCTCCTGTTTCTGTATGAGTTATGGCACAGTGGGATGTCACTGGAGACTTTTAATTACACTGACAGCCCTATTATTACAATGTCTGTTTCAGCACTAAACACTGCCACCTCTCCTATTTATGAGTGAGCTATGGCACACTAAAATGTCACGGTAGACTTTTAAAAACACTGCCAGCCTTATTATTTGAATTTCTGTTTCAGCACTGAACACTGCACCTCTTCTATTTCTGGGTGAGGTATGGCGCAGTGCAATGTGACTGCAGATTTAGAACAAGACTGCTAGCCCTATTATTTCTATTTCAGCAATGACAATTAGCAATGGAGCTCTCCTGAATGTCACTGGTGACTTTGAAGAACACTACTACCCCTCCTCTTTCTTTTCTACCTATGATGCTGCCCAACTGCACTAGAGACTGCCAAGAACCATGCTACTTCTTCTGTGTCTCTCTGTGAAATGGAGCTGGATTGCTGTGGAGGGCGGTACTTATAGGATCCAAAACACCTGAAATCTGACGATGTAACGATAGCGTTTTGCCTTGTTTCCGACCACGGGTGAAAGTACCAAGCCAGCTCTGCTCGTTACTCGGATCTGCTAAGTTCGGGTGGGTTCGGTTCTCGAGGAACCGAGCTTGAGCATCTCTAAAAACGACACAGTATAATGGTGAGGAAGGGCCTGCAGCCATCACACACCCAGTGGAAGTTCCGCCACTACCTGCACTCATAGTCATCTAAGAGTAGACTTTCACTGTGCATCTGTAGGCCCTGTAAGATCCGAAGGAGAAAAATAAATATTATGTGGACGGTACCAATACATATTAAATGTGTTCAGGGTATTTTATAGTAAGGCATGCTGTCATCTACCAAAAACATGGGTTTCTCTTTTTGAAGAAAATATTGCAGAAATACTTACCCTTGAAAGCCCCAGCCAATTGTTATTCTGATTTAATTCTAGGATAAGTGGAAACAAATGTTGTATAAAGCTGAGGTAAGTGATCAGTAGGGGACATATTTTCTGTAAACATTTTATCATACAGTAAGTACTTCCTGAGTATTCAGTAAGAGGGTACCTGTCAGTAAAGTGTATGACAGTGCATCAGTGGCAGAGGGAGAGATGGCAAACCCAGTAATCTGTTCAGCTTCCTCAATTGAGTTTCCAGATGGTCAAAGAAAAAGATAGAGGAAAATTCACATCAGTTGGCGGCCCCAAAAAATATGACATCATTATGGCTAGTCAACTTTATGACTTTCCAAAGGTGAAAACAGGTAGAAACAATATGCATATTTATTTATAATCTAAAAAATTTGTGTGGTTATCTATTTAGTTTGAGGACAATTTACTTATTTCTCTAATGTTTGCAGTTAGGAAGAAACCACCACATTCTACAGGGTTTCCCCCTTTTGAAGTGTTATATGAGTAATTATGATATCTTGATAAGGAAAAGAGAAGGAGTAAACATCTACACCGTCTACACCAGACAAATTTGGTCAGATACGATCTCAAATTAAGAATGTCTGGTTTTAGCAGGGATGCTAGTAAGTCTCCAGGAAGCCTACTTGATGCAGGAGCATAATTAAGATAAGGGAAAAGTTGGAAAAGTTTAAACCAATTGATAAAATTTTGTTTTTGTAACCATGTTAAAAGTCAAAATTGCTAGGGTCCTATGAAATGTAAGGTTCTATGTATTATATAAGCTGGGGCAGTATTCTATGACACTTATCAGCCAGAGAAAAACAAAGAAAAACAAATCCATCATGTTAATTTACTGAAACATGGCAGGTTCCAGGAAACCTTATTAATTGCTTCTGACAAAATAGGAGTAAATGTAGGACCCCAAATAATTACAGATAGGGGAGATTATGGGTCTTGTAGTAAGATTTAATTTGGTGCAATATTAGTACCGAAACACAGCAAAAAATAAGCAATTCGCTTTTCTGTCCAGTGCAAGTTAATGAAAGCATGTGTCTGTTTAGTTGTGATATTTCAACCCTAGTTTTTCTGAGGCACAAACAAAAGAGGTAAGTTGATTGGTGCATTTAAATATCTATTTTATAATATTCTTGGAAACGCATATGGCCTATCATATTAAAGCATAAACAAAGACCTTGTCATTTTCCAGAAAGGGTAATAATAACTGTGAAAAAAAGAAATGGAAAACATGCTTATGTTAGATGTGCATGACTGATTTCAAACCTGGTTGTAGAATTCTGTTATATTGGTCCCCAAACCAGATGGTTCAATTAGACTCTGTATTGACTTTTGAAATGTTAATTCTATAATTCTAAATTTAATGCATACTCTATTAAAATAATTTAAAATGGGGGGCGTGGCTTGGCAGCCATTCTAGCTGGTCGCATCCTTTCTGAGCTCCTTACTAAAGAAGGAGAAATCTGCCTCCATCGGTGGGCTTGTGCCCCTTACTCGATCTTTGTGCTGTGCATACACCGATGGGGCCCCTCTACTGCCTGGAACTACTGTGGAGGGCCCGAAGAGACCGCTAACACAGTCCACGGATTGGGGCCTACTAGGTCCCGGCATCTGAGTTGCCTAAAAATGGACGCTGAATTGCCTGTGGTGAGCCCGGCGAGCTACATCTAGACCACCGAATTTCACCATGGGTATTGGTCTACACTGTGACTGAGAATGTCTGCGGGGAACTGCCGACCGAAAGTAAGAGGGACGGAGGTCCCGGCTCTCCTACGTCACTGCTGCCCGGGACTTACCTGTGGCTGAAGCGGCTGGTCATCTCTGCACAGCAGATGGGGCAGGAGCAGCTAGCGGAGTCCTCTTCGGAGCAGACTGTCTCTGGCTGCAAAACCGGAAGTCACCTTCCTCTGGCACTTCCAGTCGAATTGCCTGGCTTTTCAGCGCTGACCTGGAGGCCTGGTCTGGTGGGGTTCTCCCTGGGGTTCTACCGCCAGGTGGTGTATGTCCCCGCGGCCCGTCTGATGCACGCTCATGACCCGGTGACTTCTGGGCTCCAAGCCAATTTCCCCTGCTTGACAAAGAGAGTGGTGTGTGTATAAGGGGTGCTAGGCCAGTGTGTGCCCCCTCACTCTGTAGTCTTAACAGGCTATAGCCTATTTGGGCCAGTTGCTGATCATGTTTGAAAAGAGGCTTCTCAGGGTTCCCTGACTTGATACAGACAAGCCTAACTCTCTGCTGCCACCCGGCGGTGAATCTCAAATAAGTGCAGGCAGTGTCATTGTATCACATAATAATTTCCACACAGCCGCCGGACAGGGTGTAACCAGCCTCCCTCTCCCTACGGCTGTGGGCCCGGCCAGTCGCAGCGTGACACAGAGGTGACTGCAGAGAGGAGTCGCCCTCTGCCCGCGGGAGGACCTGCATGGACTGAGCCCTCTCAGACGGGGGAGAAGGTACGTGCCCGGCTAGAAATATTCAACCACCTGCACCTATACCATTAGCCTGGTGGCGGGCATACGACTAAATTGCGCCCTGAAAAGCTGAGGCCCTTTCTGATTTGACCCCTTCTCTGTGGCTGCGGCTCCCAACTGCTGACTCCAGCCCTGCTGCTTAAATTCCCCCTGCAGCAGCTGAGGCACCCCTACAACAAAACACCCAGATTTGTCACCCTGGCAAAAATATCAGAGGCGCCCTGCGCTATTGAATATTGGCCCACTATTTTTCCTTTTTGAACCTAACTGCAAAGCCTCATGGTGTTATTTCTTCTTCACCATTACAAGTTCTCACAAGGCACTACTTTAGGTTTCTACTGTTTTGCATACCCACAACTAAGTGAGTTCTATCTGGTTTAGCCAAACATTAAGCAAGAAGAATAACATCTCGCTGAAAACCCTGCACTACCTGTTACAGAACCTCACGATTGAGACCTGCTGTTCTATAATTATAATTCTTCCAAATCTGTATTATTGGATGTGAGCAAGTCTCGTGCCAGCTGCCAAATTCCAGCGGTCACCCACCAGTTGCAGCTCCTACACCTTGTACGATACCAAGAGTTTTCACATATGTTCTAACTTCGCATCTGGCTCGCGGAGGATGGCCGGGGTCCCTATCTGGTATGCAGTTGTGATGTAACGGTTGTCTCATTCCCGAGAGGCCTTTTCTGATCGAATCTTCTGCTCGGAAGTTTGCTGTATTTGACCTACCCTCTCCGATTCCTCCTTCATCTTTGACCAGTCTCTACTTAGCTATGCCGAAAAACAAAAAACTCCATTCGAAGGGTATCCCTCAATATTACCCTAATAAGTCCTCTACAGAACAAACACTCCAACGAAGATGTGGAAAGCAACTGTATCGCACCAGAACAGTCCTATTAATTTAAGGCGATGGAATGTATGATCAATAATATTTATTACATTATGTTTCCATCACCTAGAAGTGGTGCACCCACACAATTTTCTAAGTATAAGAATCAACAGAAAGCAGGTTTGTGTTTTGGGGCACTCCAAGGATATAGAAATGAAATTAAAAATAAATATAAAATCAAATTTTAATGGTATGCTTTAAAAAAATATAACAGAGATGTCATAATGTTTAGAACAGTGAAATATTAAAACATGTATATGTAAAAATTGACCTAAATCAGCAATAACTGTTAAGATCAGCAGAAAATCTGCCTGAATGTGCCGTCCCTCAATTGAATAGAAGTAATGAATTGTTTATAGGTGCTTGTAGTTATGTTACATAAAATATATAATTATTAAATAATGAAAGTATTAGTATATCTTAAGTGTAACATTTGGAACAAATCTTACACTTATTTAGATATACTAATACTTTCACTATTTAACTACCCGGCCCTCTTTGCTAAGATCAAGTCTGAATTGCTCTCCTGGCGCTCACTGATCATTTCGTGGCTGGGCAGGATCATCTCTGTCAAGATGAACCGTCTTCCTAAGCTCCTCTATTATTTCCAGACCCTTCCTGTTCGAGTCCCCCTCTCGGATCTGACATCTATCCAAAAATGTCTCTCTAGGTTTATCTGGAACGGCCGGTCTCCCAGGATTAAGCTGGCTCTCTTAAAGAGACCCACCAGAGGTGGTGGTAGGGGTTTCCCGGATTTGAAAATTTACTATTGGGCGGCTCATCTGAGCCAGATCGTAGCCTCCTTTGCCCCCCACCCCTACCCGCGGCACTCTCGTGGGTTGACATCGAATCCGCTTATCTTAATTTTCCAATTTTGTCCTGTATATGGGGTCTCTCAAAACAAACTAGATCTCCCCTTACCTCCCAATGCCCTACCCTACTATTCTCAGCTGCAATATGGGAGACCTGCTGACCCCATCTCAAGATATTGGTGTCCTCTCTTACTGTCCTACCTCTTTGGGGTAACCCTGCCTTTTCTCCTGGGCTCTCCTCTGCCTTCTATAGTCCCTGGGTCACTGCGGGAGTTCGATTTGTCGGAGACCTATTATTTCAGGGGGCCTTTATCTCCTGGGATAACCTACGCTCCATCCTAAATTCTACGAGTATTTCCAATTATGACACATTGTGGGCTCTCTCCTCGGGGAGGGGGGGGCTCCTCTCCCCCCTCCCCCCTCCTAGGTCTCCCTTTGAATCTCTATGTCTCTCCTCACCCTTGGGTAGGGGCATGATCTCCTCTATCTACAGCTTAATTCTCAATATACTTTTACCTCCGGGTGGTAGGCATGAGAGGGAGAGGGATCTGGCCCCCCCCAGAGGAGGATTATTTGGAAATCATAAGGGATCAAGTTGCCACCAGCTCTATTTCCACTTTGGTGAAGGAGAATGCATATAAAGTATACTATAGGTGGTACTACACACCTGACAAAATCACTAAAATGTTCCGCTCTAGTTCTCCATTATGTTGGCGGGGTTGTGGCCAGATGGGCTCCTTTTTGCATATTTGGTGGTCCTGCCCTAAAATATCCTCCTTTTGGGATCGAGTTAGGGCCCTCCTCTTCTCCCTCCTTCCATGCCCTGTCCGGAAAGACCCATGGTCTTTTCTTCTCTGTTACCCTTTGATTGATGATGATAGACAGTCTGCGAAATTGGCCTCCCATGTCCTGGCTGCTGCGCGATGCCTAGTAGCTAAGTCTTGGAAACAAGTTGAACCCCCCCACTTTGGCGGCCCTGCGATCCTATATCTGATTTATTGCCCAGATGGAACAGATTACATACCACCTGCATGATAAGGATGATAAATTTCACCAGATTTGGGCTCCTTGGCTTTACTTATAACCCCATACCTCTTGTACCAACTCCTTCCTCCTAAAAAGACTCCCTAGGTTCATAGGTGGCCTGACTCTTGACTCTCGATGCTGTTTCCCTTTCCAGAGAATCTAAGTAGTAATCTCCTCTGAAACTTTTATTGCCCCTCTTCTATTTATTTGTTTCTCCTCTTAAAAAGGAAAGATAGGGGTAAAGAACTGTGTGGATAATTGGGAAGTGTGTTCTCTTTTTCTTTCAGTCTCGGTGGCGACCAGTCCCCCCCCCCCCCCCACATTATATTGTCATAAAATGTTATAGTTTCTTGAGTATTCTGGATAACAATTGTATACTTACCTGTCTGTTTATTGTCAACCTCTGGCTATTTTATATATTTGCTACTCAAATATTTTTAGCTTCATTGACATATGCCCATGACATGTACTGTTCTCTGTTTTTGTCTCTTGCCCTGCAAATGTACTAATTGTTGATTCTTATCTGTACATGATTGCTATTTTTCCAAATAAATAGTAAAAAAAAAAAAAAAAAAATGTTTTTTTCAAGATTATGAAATGTAAAAAAAAATTGATTTAACAAATTGTTATTATCAGATCTCCCATTCCAAGACTTAAAAGAAAAAACTAACTTCTACACCATTAATATTTGGTTTAGCATTTTCTTTCATTTTTAGTTTTTCAACATGGCAAAGGCTAATTGACAATGGCTTTCAGTTCCACAACAACTATTCCTTTCTAAATAAGGTTGCCTTGTTTAAGTTAATTTGAAAGTTGAAACATTGTTGCTTTTGTTATTTGCAGACCTGAATGCATCTTGAGATATATACAACTCAGCATACACACAGAATTGTGTCTATTTTTCGAACGCAATTTATGTATGTGTTCTTGATGTACTTTTCTAAATCAGGCCCTAACTGAAGAAAAAAATAAGTGAGATTTTGATCCATGTAAGGAGTACATTATAGGACTAGACCTATGAAGACTTGTCTTTGTGTGGTTGCATTATGTTACACCTTACTAATTGCCATCCATCCACCTACTGACCCACCCACTAAGGTGGTCTTGGGCTTTTAAGTTAGGTATCTCTGAAAGTTTACTGTTTCTGAGAAAGTTGCTCACTAAATTAAGAGGAAAGCAGGTGAGGTTTAGTTCCATCTAAGGATATTATGCAATAAGAACTGAGGGCTGAAATAAGCTTGAAGGCATTTTAAAAGCTGAGGTTGTATCTTTAAACTGGATTTATTCTCTGGGGTTAATAGTTAACGATGGGAGTATGCCAATCTGTTGTCATAGGGGATGGGTAGACAGGGTCTATAAGTTGGTTGGGCGGGGAATTATCTCTACAGTCTGGACGTTGACCACCCACCCTCCTTGGTTGGTGGTACGTAGCCCTGGCTGGATGCCTATCATGTTGGTGCTCCGTTATGACATGATTGCACTGCTGGTCGAGATCCTGGATGGAGATTTGCCTGAAAATGCAGTACAGTTGCCGGCCAGGGGTTGGGGCGCACATTACGGTAGTGGGCATGCTAAACTCACCTCTCCAAGTGAATCGGCTATAGTCTCGGTACAGGTAACGCCCCTGTGGGTCGGCCTGTGGTTGCATTCCGTTTAGCCCAGAGGACTGGCGGGTTGTTTAGAGCCCGGGACACGGTGTCCCGCTAAGGTAGATATGTGTGCCTGGGGTGTGATTGGTTGTCCCCCACTTGAACCCGTAGTTTGATTAATTGTCCCCCAGTTGATGAGGTCCCAATGGTTAATGCTGGGACAGTTGGGTTTTGCCTGGTGGACATCGGACTGACTGCTATCTTCTCCACCACCACATTTAAATAAACTATTTAAATTTGCCACACTAAGCTCCTATGGCTGTGATTGTTAATGACTAATTAATGATAATGAATTATTGTATGCCATAATTAAATTGGTTCTTTTAGACCCTCATGGAGTAATGTGCAACACACCCAGCCAAAATAAACAAAAATTAATAAATGTATACCTCCCAATTACAACAATATTATGTAACTATAGTGACTTCCAAATGTAATATATGATTTGTTTTCCAAACACAATATGCAGTCATTACTGTTTCATAGCTACCACACCCACATTAAACAATGGATAATTAAAAATGTTTCCTAATGTTAATATAAATCTTTAAAATAGATCACACCCAGTAAATAATTTAACTAATACATGTATTTTACTAGGACAACTCGAAAATGGTGACAGCAGCATTATAGCTGGGTTAACCCCTGCCAGTGGAAAAATTACCTTTGCATGGGGAAGCCTATTTATCAAGTATTGTGGCAGAACTTGTACCACCGCAATACCTGTTCTGTTATCTCCATCTCAGTCATTGGCCAGGCTTACCATTGTTGTTGATAGGGCTATCGGTATGCTAACCAAGCCTACTTTGTGTTGACTCCACTTACAGTTTTGATCATACCTACATGAGGCCACTTTCAACTTTTTTTCTAAGTTCCTAATCCACTCCTGAATGTATACATTTTATTACTTTCCACCCTCTTTAGAATAGCAGCTAAATGATTCACTGGGGATTGTGTAATCCAAACAGCATTATTAAATGTATCTTGTGTAAAATACTGTTTTCCAGTAATCTGTAAAACTGTTGAGACTGAATGTGGAAATGCAAACACTGATTTAAAAACCTCTGGTATTGTTGAAGATCTCTCTGCCCATATTGGAGCTGCAGGGTTAAAACTGTGTTTTGCAGTTCTGCAATTTGATTCCATTGGTTAATATGCCTGATTCTGCAGTTTCACTGATGACCCCACTCCTTCTTGACCCGTACACCATCCTGCCCCATCACCTGGTCCATAACCAAACTTAACTGTCCCACATAATCCTACTGTTCTTCACCTCCTCCCCATCCTCTAAGCTATAAGCAATAACGGGGGCAGGGTCCTCCCTACCTTATGTCTCATGTCAGTCCTCTATCCATGTATCTCATTTGCTCCTTGTCATTTATGAAATCGATTTTTTTTCTGTACACCAGAGCATCCATCCATGCACTTATGTTTCTGCTTATTATTCTGCATTATTATTCTGCTCCTTTGTCGTGCCAAATTTTTCCTGTATGCCATGTGATTTGTTCTGCTAAGTGCATCCATGCATTTGTTATACTGTTCAGTTGTACCTTCAATGTTGTTACTATGCTTACTGTCATCACCATTTATTTATATAGCGCCACTGATTCCGCAGCACTGTACAGAGAACTCATTCACATCAGTCCCTGCCCCATTGGGGCTTACAGTCTAAATTCCCTAACATACACACAGAGAGAGAGACAGACTAGGGTCAATTTTGATAGCAGCCAATTAACCTACTAGTATGTTTTTTTTTGGCGTGTGGGAGGAAACCGGAGCACCCGGAGGAAACCCACACAAACACGTGGAGAACATACAAACTCCACACAGATAAGGCCATGGTCAGGAATTGAACTCATGACCCCAGTGCTGTGAGGCAGAAGTGCTAACCACTTAGCCACCGTGCTGCCCCATCAGTCATCTGTCATACTGTCATCTTCATGTATGTCAAATATATAAAACGTAAGTTGTGGCATCAAATACACGATGATGATGACCAAACAATTCCCTGCATTAATATAGCATTAGAAAAAACAATCCTAAATTGACTTACAGAGAATGAAAGGCAAAACCGTTTCTTAAGGTAAAACAGAAATAAAACAATGAACCAGAAATCTACACTCACATACTCTTGGAAAGGTCGTGATAACGACTGATGGGCACCATGTTTTCATTAAATAGAAAGGTGCAAAAACAGGACTGGGGTATGAAAGAGGTGTTACAATCCCTTGATCTATTATTGTTGGGTAACGTGTGCAACATTCAGTGTCACACATTGAAAACAGGAGGTTTTTTTTTAACATTGTACCTTTATCATAGCAGTAGGTCATTGAGGAAACAACATTCTTCCTGAGCCTATCATGACCCAGTGATGTAACAGTTAAGTGACTATTTGCACTTTTGGCAGCTGACACCAGCACTCAGAAAGGATCTAGGAGTAATGAGAAAAGGCCAAATGTACAGAATTCATATCTAACATAATGGGGGATGTCAGAAGACATTGTGGTAGATGAACTAATTGTTAGGACAAGAAGAAGCAGATTAATTAGTTGAGGGGATGGGCTTTATTTAGGAAGAGAAAATATGCTTAGTCCATTAAAATTACTGTGCAAGGTGTCACTGACGTGTATGCAGAACAGGTATTGCAATTTTAGGAATCAAATTAAGTTACTTTTGGACATTTCATTTGCAGGTATAAAGGGGTTTAGAGGGCCAGAAAAAATGCAGCATATCATGTCATAAAACCGCAAAGATGATGGATGTAACTGTCACAAATAAAATATAGAATACATGATATATATACAACAAATCAGTGACTATAAACCTTAACCCTTAGTGGAACCTAAAATCCCTGAGTCCCGGTATCAAATGTTCAAACTTCAAAGGAACATATGTGTTATTAATGTACCTTTATGTTATATAGTCCTACATTTTGCATAGCCAAGAGGGACAATTTGTTCTAAAAAGATGTACAGTTTAGAAGGAAGAGGTAGAAATAAATTGGTAGAAAAAGATTGGGGCCTAAAAGAGAGAATTAAAAGTTGAATGATCTCTTATCACTCCATATAAAAAAAAATCATCATAGTTTAAATTACTAACCTACTTTTCTAAAAATACAAGTGTTCTATTTATCTGAGCACTTGTCCTGAATAAGCAGGAGTAAAAGAACTGAACTTGTCACGTGTCTTGTTACACACACATACACGTATTCACTGCCTTGTCCCATTTCTTCTTTGCCTCCTACTAAGTCATTTCTCACTGAGCACTAGAGTAATGTCAGTTCATGATGCGTGGTAGAGAGAATTAGATTTTGTATTATGCTTAGCGAGTCTATGATTAGTCATTTAAATATTAGAGGACACTCTAGTACATTGCATTTACATTTCCCATAAAAACTCCCCTTTACTTATTATAACAAGTGAGAGTATGATGACATCATTGACTATTGTATCACTGCTTCAGACTTTAAAGGAAAAGTACTGCTAACATATATAGTAAATAATTGACTTTTATCAACGTAAGGTAGGATAGGGTAGGAATATAGTACATGCATCAAATTTTAGCTGAAATTAACACCCTCTACGCTAAAACACATTGGGGCTGATTTATGAGATAATGAAAAGCGTTATACCAGTGAAAACGGTTGTGTTGCAGGTTATAGGGTTTGCCCTATATACAGAAGGGATTATCATTGATGTTATGAATTGCTGGCTCTATTGAACTAAAAAGTAATAGGGTTACTGGAAAACATGGTAAATATAATATTACATATATTTTTTCTAGGGCAATAATTTTATATCTAAAATATAAAATTATAAATAAGTATAAACAAATAATATAGATTATTTTCAGATACACAAACAATAAAAACATGTACATAGTTTTATAAATAGTTTTATATTTTATATAAGTAGTATAGCATCAATGGCTGGATAATGCTTATCAATCTAATGATGTATCAGTTTTTAGGTGCAAAACACCATAAAAGTAATACCTCCCCTTTTAATTTCAATCATTCCTAATTGATTTAAAGTGTTGCAAATTAATAAAAAAAATACATAAATTAGAGTAAAACACTACAAAATATACAAGGTCTTCTATATTAAAATAAAGATCCCAATCTAATATTGAAGAGTTGCTTCACATACCTGGGATATTTTTTTAATTCCTCCCCCTTTTTCACACTATTTCTATGGTGGGTTCATTTACCTGTGTCCACACCACCTTTTGCACAATTCAGCTGGATCCTAGTACTTACAAATACTAGTGACCTCTGCTGGTCAGTCTCCATAATAATGTGTGTGGGTTGGACGAGCCACCACAGGGCTAGAAATAACTAGTTCTGTTTAGGTTGTTCTTCCTTTCATTATCTGGCTTTCATTATTAGCCCTGCATTGGATTCCTCCCATCATTAATGTCTAGATATGATTAGATTTTGAAGACTACAAGCAGAGGTTCCCAGTAATACTACATGGAACCATCTTTATTGAGTAAATGTTGGGAGTCCCAGGAGAGAGGGACCTTTCCCAAAGGACTAGTGCAGGTTATGGAATGGGGATTTAAAAACAAATCTTTGGAAGCCTACCAAATAGATCTAAAGAGCTAAAAATTAATTTAGCACATTCATTTATTATAAGCATTCCAAATAAACAATAATTTTCCAAATGAATCTGAACCCATCAAAATTAATAAGATTTATCCCCATCACCACCACCGTTGGCCCAAAATAAATAGTAGCCCATTTCACTACCGAAGTCAGGTTTCATGTTATCACCAATTAGACTAGTATTATTCAATACTTACAGGAGTGTCATTGCCAGCTGCATAACACTGACACAGTTTCTAGACACATTGCACAAATTTCATACATACATGACTGCAGGGCACATTTCCCTGAACTCATTGTCAGCCACACTGCAGAAACCACATAGTTGATGCATACGTATGTCTGAAAATTATTACTGTCTGTTGACCAATGAGGAAGTACATCGAAAAAAAACCAAGATACAGGACACTAGAGATATATGCAATCATCAAAATAATATTTAATTTATATTTAAATGTATGCTTGTCCCACATGTTTCAATCCTCTCTTTCAGGTTGATTTTTGCAACACAATATCTGTCAGTTTTGGTCATTGATCTCGTGGACCAAATACCACAGATCCAGTCTTTGGGCTGAGAAACTGATGTGGGGTCGGTGCAACAGGGTGATGACCACAATCTATGGCTGGGTACACACTATGTCAAATTTTTCCCTTTGCAATATCCTTAACGATTTTTCCAACTATTAAAAATAAAGTCCCGATCAGCATACCGATTCATATGTAAACACAGTTTAAAAAATTTACCTTCAGATCTGTGCTCTTCATCTGTCATAACCATTGGCTGAACAGATGGTGACTCTGCACACTCCATAGAGATCTATGAACACTGCCGGTCATAAGCACATTCATACTGCAGAATTGGAAAGACATTGTTGAACGTCCTTTTTAGTCCGGTTTAAAAATCAAAAACTTAACTATGTGCTTTGGATCAATAATCATTCATTGTTGCAGTGTACACACTATAGTGATATCGGGGTGAATGTTCATTTATCATTTCATTGGCCCGATAATCAGCTGAAAACACTGTAGTGTGTACAAAGCATATGTGTTAGTGTTTGGTTACCAGTCTGTTGCACTGATTATATTTCCCAGCATGCCTTATTAAATCTGATCAATCCTAATTAGACCAGAGGTTTTGGTGATTTCAGACCCACATGTCACTGATGTTTGCTACTTGCTTCCAATTGCCTAATTAGCTGATAGCTAAATAGGCAATTGACTTGTAGCTTACCTAAAACTATCTAGAACGTTTGCCTAGATAGTGTGAGGCAGACTGAGTGAACTGGGCAAGAGATATCACCCAAGAAAAACTAATTTTGAGTACAAGCACAATAGCCCTTGAATATATAATGTGCATGCAGGACCAAAATAATAAAATATAGTAAAAATACATTAATCTGAAATGCTACCATATATTGGAATCATTAACAAAACACTGTTTACATGAAAGTTTCAAATTCCAGACAGTGTATATAGTTGCATGGCTTATCTAGAACACCAAGTGTGGAATAGAGGCAGCTTGAGGTCTCATGGGAAATACATTATCTGCAGCTTGATGCTAGATATAAGACTCTTCTCAGCAGGAGAGTGCAGTGTTAATGAGTTTAAGTGAACTGTGCACAATAGATCACTGACACCATGCAGATTAATAGAGTGAGTCATTGTTGGTCTATGGCAGGCAAGATGGAACAGAGCAGCATGAACTATCTGAGAGAGCAAGATGGATACATGTCAGAAAAGAAACTTTTTCGGTTTAGGATACACTGTCCTATGTAATGCTAATTTCTTTTTACAACAATCTGTGTTCATGGGGTTACAGGGAGTACAGCAGCATGGGACCCAACCAGCCCTTAGTCCAACTAGATTTATTAAGGGAGAGGGGCTTCTATATAAGCCAGCTGTTCCTAAAGTGTGCGCCGCGGCTCTCAGGGTCGCCACGGCGCTGTCACAGCGGGGCCGTGACAATGAAAAAACAAACCAAATAAAAAACTTACCAATTCGCCAGCGCCCGGGACCCAGCATTCTCCTCCCTCCTCGCTTCTCACGTGACGTCATCACGTCCAACATATTCAGTGAGAAGCGGCAGGAGAGAGGAGGATGCTGGATCCTGGGCGCTGCCGGATTGGTAAGAAGACAGAAGAAATAGTAGAAAGAAGGCCAAGTATGGTAAAGAAACGGAGTGGAAATAGTGATAGGAAACAGCAATGGAGGGGCAAAAGAATGAGGATGAAGATGGGCATAGAGTGTGTGGATGAAGGGGGGGCGCAGAGTGTATGGATGAAGGGGGGCGCAGAGTGTGTGTGGATGAAGGGGCAGGGGCGCACCCAGGGGGTTTTTCTAGTCCCCAGAAACCCCTGTCCTACCTGGGGTGTCGTATGCTTACAGTAGCCCCTCTCCCGGGACCAGCCACTACTGCTTGCAGCTTGCGATCCTCTCCCAGTCAGTCCCCTGCTGTGTGAGCACAGCTCTCTGCCGGCAGATTGGCCCCGCCCCTTCCTCCCACACGGCCAGCATGGGTGTTATGCAAGAGGCAGTAGAAGAAGAAGGTAGCAATGTGTGTGTATGTGCATATGACAGCTTACATGTCTGTGTGTTTGTATATGTCTGTGCTTATCTGTGTACATGGCAGTTTACATGTCTGTGTGTTTGATCCTGTGTGTATGTGTGTGTCTGTGCTTATCTGTGTACATGGCAGTTTACATGTCTGTGTGTTTGATCCTGTGTGTATGTGTATGTCTGTGCTTATCTGTGTATGTGGCGGTTTACATGTCTGTGTGTTTGATCCTGTGTGTATGTGTGTGTCTCTGCTTATCTGTGTATGTGGCGGTTTACATGTCTGTGTGTTTGATCCTGTGTGTATGTGTGTGTCTCTGCTTATCTGTGTATGTGGCGGTTTACATGTCTGTGTGTTTGACGCGGTGTGTGTTTGTAGCCACGCCCCTAAACATGCTGGACACGCCCACTGGTATCGTGGCGTGGAAACCCCTCTCCTCAAATCCTGCATTTGCCCCTGAGGGGGGCGCATAGTGTGTGAATGAAGGAGGGCGCAGAGTGTGTGATTGAAGGAGGGCGCAGAGTGTGATGATTTTTGTACATGTTGATGTTTTATTTTGTTTGATCTTATTCCTCTAGCTGTAAATTATTCTTTGACAGAAATATAATTGAAAAAAATATATAAAAATATTCTTTTCCCTTGGAGTTATGTGTATTATTATTGCAAACAACTTACTAAATATTTCTCTCCTGACCCAAATACTTATTACGTTATTTTGACCCAACTACTTATAAAACAAACTACTCTGTAATTATTTTGGAGGGGTTCCTTGAAAAAATTATGGAGACTAAGGATGCCGCAAACTGAAAAAGTTTGGGAACCACTGATAAGTGGTCTTAAGGTAAGTGTGTTAGGCCCAAGTGTATTAAGATAAGTGTATTAGGCCCAAATATAAATATTTGTGGATGTGGTGGGATGTGGTTAGTTGTGCTAGATGCAATTGGTGAGGCAAGCAATCCCCACTACCTTTTTTGTACCTGAATGGCAGCTGCATCTAGATGTGACTGTTTTCTCATCGTCACTGCTTTATGCAGCTTCGCAAACCATTTCTGACAATAGGTTGTCTAATGTAAATTAATTGTGTGAGACTATGTCACCAGAATCTGCAAACACAGATTGCCTTGCATTGTGCTGCACTGACAAATGTTTGCCACCTATTACACTTTATTTTTAATTCTAAATAAGTTGGACTGGATGCATTAGCACTAGTTATATTTGCTTCATTACCACTGCAGCAGACGCATTCCCCCTTAGCCTCCCTGGCCATGCTCAGAGCAGGGATCAGTATTGGTGCCCTGGTGCGGGCAACAGCAAATGTGCAGTGAAGAACCAAAGGGGTAATAACTGCACATGCGTCAAGTCCAGCAAGGGGGTGCTGGGAATGCCATCGCTGCCCTGAACAAGGGTTAGCAATTCCATCATTTCAAGTATTTGACTCATATCTACAAAACCACTGCTTTGGCTCAATCGAAGTTTGTCACATTGTTTGGTGGATACTTTTACTTTTCTTCATGAAATCTGTCATTGTTTATAAACGAACTGTCAGTCAATGTAATACATTTAATGATGCAGCTTCCAAATGCAACAATGATATCAAAAATTTGTTTTTTTTGGTTACATTGCATGTAAAAAAAAAGCTTAAATATCAAATGGCACTAATAACAAATGATAGAAAATAATAGGGGTTTTGGCACTAGTCAATGAGTTTTAAAAAATGACACAAGTTGAGATAACAATGTATTGCCTGGATATTTGTACGCTTAGTTAGCTAATGACACAGGTGGAGGAATAATTTGTTTTTTGCTGCAACAATTTGTGCATTGTAAAAAAAAAAAAAAAAAAAAGCCCCACCAGTTGAGATAGCAAATGGTGTCTGGGCATATGGCCACCTATATAGATAATGACAAGTACAGGAACTAGAGATGTGCGCTGATGGCCGTGTTTTGGTTTTGGATGTAGTTTTGGTTCTAAAACGTCTTTGTGTTTTGGTTTTGTTACAGGCTTTGCCTAAAACTTCTGAAAGATTATATGGCTACAGGTTTTCCTTCCTAGCCCATTTCAAAAGACTGTGCACATACTCAGGGGATAGTTTAAAGTAGTCAGGCCCATGGCTATCCTAGGGGTCTGGCGGAGGTCGTTAGGCGGGGCAGATGGTGCTCCGGCCTTGTTAGAATTGAATTGTTGACAGTGAAGCATCTCTTTTGTCTGTTTGATTATTTTTGTTTTTTTCTTACATTGGTGGAAATGAGCCCAGAAATTCACGTTTGAAATTGTAGCCTTGACCTGAACATTGAAAGCTCAATTTTGAATGTGGGCGCATAACAAGCTCCTTCACGCAGTTAGACTGCACTCAGCAAGGAATACCTCGATCTGTCTACAAATGCTGTTATTGGTCTTCACAGTCACATACCCACTAGGCTGCAGCACACACTTTGCCGAAGCTGTGCACGAAAGCTTGGGGGTGTTAGCCCCCCCAATCCTCCCAGGCTGTATGAGCAGTGTCATGTTTTGCAGAGACTGTGTTTTGTAACCTGTCGGGTGCTTAAAAGCAGTCTATTGGCCCAGTACACATGGAAGAACATGAAGATTATTACAAAAGCTGCCCTGGCCCTACTAAAGTATTACAAACTGATATCAACCTTTTTTATTTGTTCACTTTGTGTACATGGTTCAGTAGTGGGCAGTATGGCAACATAACACTGTGCATGTAGTTCAGTAGTGGGCAACATAACATTGTGCATGTAGTTCAGTAGTGGGCAACATAACATTGTGCATGTAGTTCAGTAGTGGGCAACATAATAATGTTCAGGGGCCTCACACTTGGCTTTATGATGTCCCATGCAACTGTTACTTATTAACTTTTTGAGAAGCATATTATAAGAGCAGGTCACCAGCATGAAGTATTAATACAGGCCACATAGTATTTTCAAGTTTAGCAGGATAATCAATCTGATACATAAACATCACCACCCAGACAGAGACTAACCTGCTGCCTAGATACACTGAACACACTGCACTCAGTCTATGGAATCAGAGAATCAGAGATGGAAATTACACTGGTCACAAGGGCCACAAATGCCCGCTTATGGTCTGTGTGCAGGCCCAACTGATATAGACTGTATTCAATTCTTTACGTCATTGCACACACTGAATTAATGTACATCTAAAGAGCGAGTTCTACTCCTATTGTTGGTTTTATTATGATCATTATATACTTAATCGTTCTCAAATGAGAGCAAATGAATAACTCTTTTCTTATTGATACTTTGACACTTTATTATGTTGTATCTTATACTATGATATGATCTATGAATGTGTAGTAATCTGATAGTCATCTTTCTTAGACTTCTTCATGTCTACATTAATAATTGGCTTGTTTTGGCCTCCTGAATCCGTGTTACCACACCTCCTTCGTATACATAGATATTTGCCAGGGTGACAGAACAGGAATCTGTTCTTTGTTCCCTACTGGGAGTTTGTGCCATTGTTTATTATAGACCGCATCTAAGGCCTGCAGTCTGCTGGTTCCCACTGCTCTGAACAACATACCAGCATCGGTTGCTGTGATGTGAGGAGGATTGGCTGGCAGGCAGCAAGGGAAAATATTTAATGGGATTATGGCAGACAGATCAACATCAGTCTCTTTCCTGTCTTCCCAACAATCCTTTACATAGAACAAAACCAAGAAGATAGAAGGGACCTGGTGAGCAGCTGGTGAATAACACGGGCGTAGAGAGGAAGGCAATGAAGATATAGACATGTCATCAATACAATTGGAAATATTCACAAAACCTTTAGTCTGTGGCTCTTGGGAATAAAAGCACCTGCAGAGAACCAATAAGAAACGACTATCTTGCGACTCTTTAGAATCTATTATATGTGAACTATCACCCGTCAGTCTGTATGACAGGGCATGTATATACATGTATGTGTGTACAATACAAAATCAAAGGTCAGGGGGTCCTAATGCACACATTATACTTTTTTGTAACGTAGGCAATGATACAATGGTGCAGTCTGCATTAATAGGAAATAGACAACTGCAATAAGTGCATGCTCACTACATTTGCGTGTATCTGCTGTGTCCACGTTACACTTTTTGCATATCCCTTATTTGCTCCTAATTACGTCTGAAGAGGCAGAACAGGGAAAGGAAGAGGCCAAGTACAGTAAAGTTGTGTCCACATCTCTACTTAGATGTGGCCACAGTCTGATCAGGAGGCATGCGTGTTACAGCTAGTCTACCTCTGTAACAAAGATCCATGTTGCTGATTTATAATTCACCTAAATCCATGGTTAGGATCATCTTCTGTTTTCCAGGTTTTAATCCATAAGGAAAAAAGGTTAAAAAAAACAACAACTATGTAGATCAGTGGTCAGGGAAAAGGGGTAAATTACCCCAAATGGGGTAAAAATGAAATTCCTGCGGGTAATGCTGCCGATTCACATGCTGTCAGTTACATTGTACACCCCTTTAAATGTGAAATTGCTGTTGTACCAGAAGAGCCTCAAGGGTTGGCAGAGGCACTTCTTGAGCTTCAATGCAATAATGACGCATGTATTGCATTTGAAAACAAAGCAGATCTGTCATATTTTTGGATGTCAACAGCTGCAAAGGCATTCAAAATTGCACATGAGGTAGTCAAAAAGTTGCTGCCTTTTGCAACAACCTACCTTTGCGAACAAGGATTTTTCACTCTAACGAACATAAAAACAAAGCAGAGAAATGGATTGGACGCTGAAGACTGTATCCAAATTGCTCTGACATCAAAATGCCCCAATATTGATGCTCTCGTATCAAAAATGAAGTCACATCTTTTCTCCAAAACCTGAAGTTTTGAAGTTGAAGCTTTCAAAGAAATTTTTAATAGATTCAATAAAATTTTGAATTCCAATAATTAATAATATATGATTTCATTCCTTTCAAATCAAGGGGGTAACGTCGGCGTATCTAAATATATTTTGGGGTAAAAGTAAAAAAGTTCCCTGACCCCTGATGTAGATGATGCATACTGCTATCTAACTGATACAGAGTGGCTTTTCTCTTATTGGTGACGGTATGAGAAGCTCTCTGATTGGTTAGTAGTGATTAGACCACTTGTTAAAACCCCATTGAACTATATTGATACATTTTATCAATTAATTATATTGTATTAATGTTGCTCAATGAGGTTAGACCCCACGTTGGTCCTAATTGCTACTAACCAAGAAGAGCACTCTGATTGGTAGGAGCGTGAGAAAGCTGAAGTCACTCTGTATTGGTTAGTTAGTGACAGGCTTCCCGGCTTGTCGTTCATCGCGGGACTCCAACTGCATGGTTTTTTCACATTTATGTTCAGGGCATCTGTGGGGTTTTTTTTTGTTTTTTTTTAACATTGACAATATTTCCCAGTGGGCCTTTTATGCTAGGCCATGGTGGAGTGTATAGTTTTACAAGCACTAGCATACCTAAGCAGTTTATGGCTGCCAGGGCATATCTGGGTCAGGTGTGACGCATATAAATATACTAATTTATTACATTTAACTTTATTTACCCTAACACCCACCAGCAGGGATTTTGAAATGAGCCCCAGCGCTCCCTAACCTTCCAGTATATTGTGCATTCTATATTTCCAGCTACTTCCTTGATCCAATTTTTGAGAATTGAGGAGAGCGATATACTGATAGAGATAATTACTCTCTATGTAGTCACGGAATAACTGTGCACCTGACTTGAGGAAGTGTTAGGTTACACCCTTTAACTCAAAATACCATCACAATTTATATCCCACTACAATTCAACTTAATTTAGCCAGAGTTATTATTAGCCAAACAATCCCCTGTAGAACCTTATTAAATTAAATTCAATATGACTTATGGTTACAATGCTTAAGGTATAAAAATTAATATAGCAAAATGACATATAGTAAAGTAAGATTAGACAAACACGTTTCTTACAAAATTAAATGGAGAAATACAGAAATAGTAAAAAAAACCTTTTACAATTCACGCAATGTATTGTGGGAGGATATATTCCACAACACAGATTGGCCCCAAAGAATTTTACAATCTCTTAAAGTTTTTCAGGAGATTTAAACACAGTTCTTCCTCTCCACAGCCACGCTTCCTATGAGGGCACTCAGAAAGGCAAGGTACATGCTAATAGGGGGAAATTCACACCTGGGTGTGAATCACAGTATATTCAGGAATAGCCCAAATTTATTATACAGGCCATAAATTTACTCTTGTACATCACAGATTAAGAATAATATGTGCAGTCAACAGAATATAATTTTACCTATGTGTAGACATGAAAGATCACTGTAAAATATTGATAATTTGGGACAATAGTTTGGTCAATTATTTCCCTGCTAGGTAATTTTTTTCTGTTTGTTGTATTAAGTGTAGTTCATTGCACAGGGACTTTCTTTAGCAATTATAAAAGAAATTGCTTTGATGTGGACATTTCTTTGACAAAAATGATCTGACCATTTGTTCTGAATTCAGTATGGACAGTCATAAATTTCTATCTGATATAGAAATGTGATCTGATAGCCGATGAGACACTGAACCCACTAGCTATAGCCCCTCTGCTATGAGACTGGACATAAGCAACAGTAGAGCACCTGTCTATGGCAATTGATCAATTTATGTCAGCCAAGCTAGTTAACCCCTTAGTTACTTGCCCACAGTGAGTTACAGTGATTAATTACACCACAAAATAGATAATTAACTACAAAATAGATAATCTTACATATTGAAAGGTTATGTATCATTTTTTCCTACAACTTTCCAAAGTCAAAAACTATCTATATGAACCCGGGATATTGCCAGTGGACAGAGGATGGCAGAGGCTCCACCGGAGTCAAATTCCCAGGTAGAGCGCGTTCATACTCAACACGGGTTTGCCCGGGATCTCCATGGCAACATCACAAGAGGAGCTCTGATTAGCTCCTCTTGTGATGTGTTTTTTTTTTACTTTGTGTCTGGTGAAAAACCCGGGTCGCACCATTCATAGCGCAGGCTTCCTGGGGCAGACCCTGGAATTACCCCACCAAAAGACCCAGGTCTAATTTCCGGGTCTGATTACCCAGGAATTAGACCTGGGACCATTCATACTGCACCTTGAGCCCGGTCTTCTGGGCTTGCCCCCGACAAAAACCCAGGGTTTTGGTGCAGTATGAATGGGATATAAAATTGCTTTCTGTTAACCACAAACCAGGTGGCTATTTGAAAAAGTGTTCAATACCAGAGTATATGTAACAACATGCCAAACACAGAATACTCCTTCCACTTTCAAACTTCTCCCAGATGATTGCAAAAGCAAGTGATTGATTTCCAATGATCATTTACTTTTAATAAACAAAGAATTTAACCAATATCTATTTATGTGAAATATATATTTTCCTTTAAATATATCCTTCTTCTAAAACAATTAGTCATTTAAAAACCCTGGCTGTTTTTCTTTAATGATGGCTGATATTATATTACATGTGCGTTGCTGCCATTATGTCTTGTAAACTAATCAATCTAGACATAGCAATTTTACAAACTGTGCTTGTGCATGGATTGATCTCTTTGGAAAGATATTTATGTATGGATTGCCTCAAGCACTGAGTTGAGAATTCCAATATAATTAGGCCCCTTTAAGCCGTCTTTATTAAGGGAATTTTTTTTACTAAGGATGAGCGGGCTCGGATGTCTGGAATCCGAGCCCACCCGAACAGTGTGATGCCGAGTCAGATCCGAGCGATGTCCGGGTATTCCCGCCGATTCCGAAACTTAAAACGAGGCTCTGACTCATAATCCCGCTGTCGGATCTCGCGATACCCGGATCCTTTAAATTCCCCGCTTGCCGCCGCCATCTTCACTCGGGCATTGATCAGGGAAGAGGGAGGGTGTGTTAGGTGGTTCTCTGTCCTGTGATTTCTCGTGCTGTGCTGTGTTCTGCTCAGTCCAGTCCAGTGGTGCTGTGTCCTGTGCTCTGTCCTGCTGAGTCCAGTGGTGCTTTGTGCAGTGCTGTGTCCTGCTGATTCCAGTGGTGCTGTGTCCTGTGCTCTGTTCTGCTAAGGGCATTGTTATTTCTAAATTATTCCAAAGTTATAAAAAATGTATTAAAAAGTTCTAAAAAAATAAATCTAAAAAAATTAAACGAAAAAAAAAAAATTAGGTTGAAAAAATAGGTAGTACAATTTCAATTCAAAGTCACACTACATTCACTCTTGCAGCTGTCACAAAAAATAAGTAGTACTATTTCAGTTCAAAGTCACATTACGTTCACTCTTCCAGCTGTCACAAAAATTAGGTAGTACTATTTCAATTCAAATTCACACTACGTTCACTCTTGCAGCTGTCACTAAAAATAGGTACTGCTGTATAACTACAGTCCAGTGGTACTCTCCTGTGCCGCAGATAATTTGTAAAGGCTTTGCCCAGTGTGTGTGGTTTAGGGGTACGCTCTCATGTGCTGCATATAATGGAGTACCAAAATTTGGAGGATAAAGTAGGGAAAGATCAAGAACCACTTCCTCCTAATGCTGAAGCTGCTGCCACTAGTCATGACATAGACGATGAAATACCATCAAGGTCGTCTGCCAAGGCTGATGCCCAATCTCCTAGTACGGGGCATGTAAAATCCAAAAACCCAAAGTTGACTAAAATTTCCAAAAAAAGAAAATTAAAAACATCTGAGGAGAAACGAAAACTTGCCAATATGCCATTTACGACAAGGAGTGGCAAGGAACGGCTTAGGCCCTGGCCCGTGTTCAGGACTAGTGGTTCAGCTTCACCCAAGGATCTAAGCCCTGCTCCTCCCTTCCTCTCAAAAAAATTGAAAGTTATGCTGTCAGCAAAAACAACAAAACAGCAAACAACTCTGTCTTCTAAACAGATGACATCACAAATCCCCAAGGCGAGTCCAAGGGTGTTGGTGGTTGATAAGCCTGACCTTCCCATCTCTGTACGGGAAGAGGTAACTCCATCCACCATTTGCAGCACACCCTCTGCATATGCTAGAACGATCACTCACAGTGTAGATCCAGATTTGGATAATCAAGGTGTCAATGTTGTACACCGGGAGGAGGCTATTGATGTAGCTGGCGCTGTGGAGGAACTTGATGATGAGGATGCTGATGTGGTTATTGTAAATGAGGCACCAGGGGGGGAAACAGCTGTTGTCCATGGGATGAAAAAGCCCATCGTCATGCCTGGTCAGAAGACCAAAAAATGTCAAAAACACCCTCCTTGTCAACTTCCTCCACGATCTCCATCAGATTTAGTCCTGCAGGCCATGTCACCAGCCAGACTGAGTCCTCTTCAATGAAGGATTCATCCGAGGAATCCTGCAGCGGTACGCCTACTACTGCCACTGCTGCTGTTGCTGCTGGTAGTCGGTCATCTTCCCAGAGGGGAAGTCGTAAGACCGCTACGTCTTTCACCAAACAGTTGACCGTCCAACAGTCGTTTGCCATGAGCACAAAGTACGACAGTAGTCACCCTATTGCAAAGCGGATAACTGCGGCTGTAACTGCTATGTTGGTGTTAGACGTGCGTCCGGTGTCCGCCATCAGTGGAGTGGGATTTAGACTAGTTGAAGGAGGTACCAAATTGGGTACCGGGGCCACTCCACTACGCAGTCCATATAGCTGCGTATCAGATATTAAACTACGTTCAGTGTTGCTGCCAAAGAAAAAAATAATTAAAATGCCCTGTCATCATCGAAAACAAGAGGTAATGACGCGCTAGAACTCCACCCTCTATATGCTGCAGAGGATGGAGGAGCAGAAAAAGGCCATTCAAGCCTACACAGCCACCTACGATGGGCCACGTGTTTGTGCCGCCCACTTGTGTCGCTTAGCTTAGACATCCAGCTACCTCGGTGCAACGTTTTGGACTAAAAACAACATTGTGGGTGTGAGGTGATCTGATTAGACTGGAAATTAGTGGAAATGATTGTTATTGAGGTTAATAATAGCGTAGGAGTGAAAAAAAAAAAACCAAAAACTGGATTTTAGCACTTTTTATGCTTTTTTTCAAAATAAATCAGAACCCAAAACCCTAAATCAGAACCAAAACCTTTCGTCAGGTGTTTTGGCAAAACAAATCAGAACCGAAAACCTCAAGCTAATCAGAACCCAAAACCAAAAACACTAAAAGTGGCCGGTGCACACCCCTATTTTTTACACAGTGGGTCTGGGAGCACATAAAACAAATGCATTTACAAGTGTCTACTGGGGTGGTTCTTTATAAAGCATGCCATATACTATGCAAGATTCGACAACTCTGGAATAAACATTATTTTGCTTGACATTGATGTAAAGTACATTTATTTTTGTAAAATAACATTTTGAGGAGAATTTTTAGTCCGATAAAGGAGGATGTTACAGAAATAAGCAAATAGGTGTGGAGGGATGGGGGGAAGGGCGGAGAACATAAGTTCTGCAACCATTACAATCTTATACAAAAAGTCGGTATGTAGATTAAGTAAAATACTCTGACACAATCAATATGGGACAAAAGTATTAGGATGGTAACTATGTTTTTCATTTAAAAAAAATGCAACTATCTACTCAGACCATGCCTTGGAGGAAAATTGGCGAGAGGGGAGAGGGCAAGCAGTGATGGAACAGAAGAAAGTCTGAGTCGTCCTCACTTATGCAGCAAAAGGAATAGTACATTAAAGGCCACATTTAGAGGGGTGTGAGGAAATTATCCAATGAATTACTAAGTAGGAATGTAATATGCTTCATTTTATAATTGTGACACATTCCTTTACTTATGGCGGATAGCGGGGGAGGGTAAGAGTTCTAGTGGGATGCAGTGATGCATTTAGTGGTATTTAGGATTTGCCAGATAAATTTCTGGGTGGCTTTGCCAATGCCCAGGTCTGGTCTCGGGAGGAGGAAGTAAAAGAGAGAATCTAGGATCATTTTGATTTAGATCATGTATTGCTCTTCATATAGGTCTAATCTTTGGTGATCTCACCACATGCGGGACAAACTTCGCTCCTACAGAGCCTCTAGTACAGGATACAGGTGCTAGGAAACACTGCCTGTAATATTACTGGAACAAGGTACCATCTGTAGAAAATTTTCTGAGAAAATGTCTGAGAGAAATTTCATGTCACGCGAATCCGGTGCATGAGGGAAAGGAGTTGGACAACACCCTGCCCTGGTGTTGTCCACATAGTCAGGAAATGGGAGATCCTGGCTTCCCACAAATTTCTGAATAGTGAGATGGTCAATAAGCACCAGGTTTATAAATTATGAAGTAGGTGTAGCTTCTACTCTGAGGATTCTTAGTCCTCCAAGAATATTAAACATTTCAGTGTCTAAAGGCTTTGGATATAGAATCTTAGGGGTAAATGTATTGAGTGATTTTTGCAAAACGCTGATATTCGGTGACTTTGACATATAAATTTAAAACAGCAATGAGAACCTTCCATGTGGGTCTGAGAATATATTTTCTATAGAGTAGGGCATTGTACCATTATTTAGACCTGCTATACCTTTCCCTTTACTGTCTGACGTGAAGTAAAAACGTGGCTAAATGTTTTGTTCATAAGGCTGAGTGGTTTTATTTAAAATCTGCTTCATGGATTAAGCTAATGTTGTTGTTTTTGCCTTATAAAATACTGAAGGGCCAATTAGTTCATTGGGGTGGGGAGTTAAGGCCATTGAAGCGTGAGAATCCTGAGGCTCATGGAGGCTGGTGGGATTGGAACAGATCCATACTGACATTTGTATAAATTGTTCGGATGAACATTGCAGCTGCACATATTTTATGGTAATACGGTACCGGGACATTGTGGTTTTCCCTTTACAACCCTATGGGGGGGGGGGTCAAAGGGAAATCCGTGATGTTGCAGTAACGCGGAGTACCTTCAGGCCCGTTCTGGAGGCACTCTGCTCAATTCAATATGCCTCCCAGGGTCAACTAATACAAGAGTCACTTTGTCGTGTATATGTAAAGATAAGGTTTTCTACATAAAATTAGCTTTATTATTACAGAATATGCTATTTACTGAAACTATTTTCTCACAACTTTATTTTTCACATACAGGAAATGATATACAATACAGATTGAGCTTGAAGCCGCGCTTCCACAGATTTCTTGTAGTCCTCTTCTTCTCTGTCTTTCCCAAATCTGTCTCCCAATCTACCTCATGAGGATCTCTAGGGATGCTCCCACTTAATTTCAGGTCAGCATGTAAGTGTCACGGTGCTGGCAGGTCCCAGGGAACAACCACTTGCCTGGGGGTAGCTATCAAAGATACACCACGTCCGGCCAAGCCACATAGTCCTGAGAGGGCTGGTAGTGAGGTACAAGCTGAAGTCAAAGGTTTGTAGAAGGTAGAATAATGATGAATGAAGCCAAAGTTAAGGGATTGCAGAAGGTAGAATAGTGGAGACAGAGCTGAGGTTGAAGGACTGTAGAATGTAGAATTGGGATGTACAGTCAAACAAAACAAGTATTTTCTTAAAGCACAAGCAGAGAAATCCTTCAAAAGTTTGGTAAAACTGAAGGACTTTATTAAGGCTACAAACAAATATATGATTAATGCAATTATAATAAGTTTGTTTAAAGTGGACAACCTCTTCCAGTGCATTCAGTACTAAATTTGAATTAAAATAATGCACAAGAGGAAGTAGAGCCTGCAGACTCCTCTGGGTGAAAACACATTGAAAGCAAGGAGCGAAACAAAAATTTCAGCGCATGTAGATAACTCAGTTGTTACTGGAAGTTTCCTATTAACCAGATCAGGTGAGTTTATGGGCAAGAACAGAATTATAGCAGTCACAGAGGTTCCAGGACTGAGGGGAGCCAGGAGATGCCCTTCATATGCTATTTCAGTCCCTACCCTGCACTTTCATTTGAGCTACTCTCAGTATGTGCTGGCCCCCTCACATGGTCAGAAGAGCAGTAGGGTAGCCTACAAAAGGGGGGTGTAGGTGAAGATTTATCCTCTTTTCAAATCTTGATAAGGGAGCCTGGTGATTGCACCAGGTGGAGATGTTGAGATTGACTGTCAGCTAGAAATCAAGAAGCCAACTAAGAGACTTCCTCATTCATTCACAAAGCTACAAACATGGTCAGCACCAATTGACACAGCCAGGGTCTCTGTTTGTCGTATCTACATGACAACCAGAGATGCTATAAGCAGGGAAGCCTTTGGTAACTATTTCTATCAAAGTAACTGAAAGCCCTGACTTGAAGTGAATTGTAAAAGCCAAAAAATGAAAAGAAAAGGAAAAAAAAAAAAGTTAATAAAGCATTTTTAATTATTTTTTTTCCTGTTGCAACGGAATAAGGATTACAGCGGTACTTGTACAGAAAAGCTATGGCTGGCTAAATCCAGCAAATTTTATCACCGGTGATAACCCCTTGATAGGGTGAGGCTCTATAAAAGCAGAAAATCTCAAGCACAAGTTAAATGGCCTAGTTCAGATCTTGGTGGTAGTAGCAAATATGGAGCCTGGAGTTGCTCAGACTGGAGGGGACATTCACTAGGAAAATCCCAACTGAACCTAAGAACAGGCTCAGAGGAGAGGAAGAGCTGGTTTAAATACTGGAGGGAGATACTCCATCCAATAGGAGGCTGTGAAAGCCTTTAAAATAGAAATAGGCCCGTCCAAGATGGCGGCCGCCAGCGGTACTTCGTCGGAGCGCCGGAGAGGTAAGTGAGCCGGGTCCCGGCTAGCGGGTCCCCGGCATGTGACACAGTCAAGCACACACTACACTAGGAGCCACTGACTTTAGAGTAAGTGGATAGCATTGTTCCAGCAGATCATGCCATTGTAGCAACTTTCACAGCTTGGAACTTGGAACTGTTTTTTTTTCCCTTTGTATTAGCCTGACCCAAAAAAGACAGATTTCCCCAGATATGGACCTTTACAGCCTCAGAGTAATGAAGAGTAAACAAGTTTAAGTAGTCCCTACTGAAGCCTCTATGGGGCACATTCAGGAGCAGTGATCAGCCTTAATTGAGTGACTTTTCTCTTCAGTGAACCAAACATGTACTGTATATTACCAGTTGGGAAACTAGCCACATGTTTGTTGGCAAAACTCCTATATGTCTTTCAGGGGCTTCACCGTGTCAGAGGTCAGCATGGCACTAGTAGACATCTTGAAGTGGTTCTATATTTCTCACTGTGACCTAAACCTGACAGGTAAAACAGCAGAGAGGGACACAGGAGAGGTGGAGGATACAGGACAGCTAAACTGGCATCATTTAGCATGTTTTATATTATCCTACATAGTGTTAAAAAGAATATAAAATTATTTTGACACTGTCTGAATCTCTAAAGCTTCTAGGTAACTCCAAACCTGTAAAATGTAAAAAATAAATACTAATACCTCCTTCCCCGTCTTTAACAGGATGTGCTACATAGCATCAATCCTGGTCCTCCAACAGGTTGGAGCCAAACCAACAGACAGAGGAGAGACTATTCCTGATTGGCTACCCATCTACTAAGTAGCCAGGCTTACAGGACATTAACTCCTTTGTTATAGGACCTCCTTCATCGTAGTCTAATTTGTCTGCCTTTTTTCTCTCCCTATGGATTATGATGGATCAAGAACATGGTAGATATTTATTTTCCAGTAGTTCAACATAATAAATACTTAAGTGTGCCATTATTAAAAAGCAAAATGGAAAATGGTATTATAACTTATTAAATACAAAGGGAGTACAGTCTTTTAATATATATTACAAGGGTTCACTGATGTTTAACATATAATACAAATGGAGCACCGCATTTTAGATTAAAATAGAAAGGGGCATCATATTTATTTTATTTCCCATGTACCCAGCAGCCAGGGGTACCAACAAGGGCCCAGTGCTAATCAGGTGTATCTAATTGCAGGGACCCGAATGTTTAGGCCTACCCTAAGGTAACAGGCATGATGCTGAGTTGCGAAACCTGTATAAGAGAGCAACTAGGTTTTTTTCTTTTTTCGTTTAAATTTGCCAATGGTGGATTCCCCTAAACCACATGTTAATTAGAGGCTTTGAAATTGCCACACTTTACTGCACATCATTGAAAATTTGACTTTTCAGCCTCCAAGCTGAAGGGCAAAATCTATGGCGATGTGCGGCAACTAAAACAAAAAGGGATTTTAACAAATTTAGCCCCTGATGTTATTTATTTATATGGAATACTCAAATATGATCAAGGTATTAGTGCAACTAACCTATTTTTCAGAAAATTGGGTTCAATACAAGAGACATTGTTAGACATTGGTTTTGTTAGACATTGGTTTTGCTGAAATAAGATTTAATTTTATGGAGCAAGGTTACTGTGATGAGATAAGTAAATTAATTAGTAAAATGTGGTGATGGCACGTTGTTGGCCATGCAGAGGGGCTCAGAGCTATTTCCACTCTGCAAAAAGACTTCAGTTTTGCACAAGCTCAGAGCTAATGTTTTTGTGTTTTGTTGTATTTATTATTATACTACAGCAGAGAAGTACATTTTCAGTGGATTTATATCTGCTCTCAGGGTCCAGGCAGCAGTAACTAGGTCACGAGAGTTGCTTTAGTTTAGAAGCTCTCACTCTCAAAATTCAGTGATAAATAGTTTTATGGCCAAGTGCTACAATCATTTTCAAATATAGGTTATACAAATGAAACTTATTGGTAACAAATTATGAGGTTGGATACTAACAAAATGTTAAATCTGTCCAGAAAAATGAGGTCCAAATAAAAAGAAAGATGATAAAATCGACAGTGTTGTAGGGTAGAGATAAAAATAAACAGCATAACAATCCCACAATTGTCACTTGTAGTAAAGACAGTCCATGTCACGAACGCCCAGCCTGTCGTAGATACAGCAATCTGAACAGCTGGCTGTTACTGGCGTCACCTTAGTCACTTAGCAATGAATACACCTTTTCTGCCACCACAAAGGATTTATTATGGTGTTCTTATGTTCACCAAAACCACTTATTAATGTTTCCCACTAAAATAACATACACATGTAGCATGAGCCTCCCTGGGCTTAGTTCACAAAGAATCACAGAGAATACACTAGATTGTTTAATATGAAAAATGTTTTCAAGGCTTATTTACAAAAATTAATAAGACATACAATGTTACACAAATGAGTTTCAGAAAATAAAATGGGAAATAAAATCAGCGTTACTACTTACTAAAGACCTGATGTGTGAGAGAACACAACTGAGGAAAATAGGACATTTCAGTCTTGATAGAACCCTCATGAAAATGCACAATCTGATGTCAGAAAAAGATTTTAAACCCTTTTTTCCACATAGCCCTCAACCCCCCCCACCTTTGGAGTTTAGCTGTCAATAAAGACAGATTGATCTTCCAAATGTTACAGTGTTTTCGAAGTGAGCTAGGGATGTTCTGAGATCAGAATGTTCACAGGGCCTTGCTCAGGCTAGATGGTTTACAACTTTGGGCTTCAAACTCCTCCAAGACCCTTATCTATCCCGGGCCTGGCTAGTTTAAAAAATTAATGACACTTGTATAAGTTCAAACTCATGTCATATAGCAAAGCACACATTGAGATTACATCACAAGGGTACATAAAATATTCACATGGTCAAACATGAATTCAACAGAAAATAACAATCAGTCATTAGATATACTACATAATCATCACAGTCCAGATGCCCCCTCACTCACAATTAGTTTAAGCCATAAGCATGACTAAACATAGCAGTATTTTAGTAGAAATACAGAAAATGTTTATTTAATTAAAGGGATGGAGGATTAAGTATACCTTCTTGTGCACTAGCGAATCATCTTGGACTTTGGTCCAAAACCAAGGTGTTTAGCAGTTCGCATGGGGTGCACTTGTTAAATTACGTCCATTATAGCCACCCCTGATTATGCTAGCATACTGCAATACACAAATAGTGAGTTGTTTTGCTTAAAAATTGATTGGTAAAACCATACATGCATTCTACCATTTTCATGATAATATTACCTGTTATGGCACTGTCTCATTGGAGTTTATCTCTGATATTTCAGGTCATTTTGCTTTATATGTTCTCAAACATACTAACAAATACAAATATCAAGAATGACTTATAACTAGAGATGCTCAGGCTCGGTTCCCCGAGAATCGAACACACGCAAACTTCGCACTGACTCCTCCACTATCCTGGATTCCTCAGAAGAATTCTTGAGCGTTAGTCCCACTGCTGCTGCTGCTGGGGATGAATCTTCATCCCAGAAGCAGACCAAGAAGAAGACTACTAGTAGTTTACAACAATTGACTGTTAAACAATTCTTTGCAAGAGGAAGCAAGTATGAAAGCTGTCACCTAGTCGCAAAGCTGATCACAGACGCCATGGCGACTATGCTAGTATTAGATCTGCGTCCAATATCTGCTATTAATGCAGCTGGTTTTAGACAATTACTTAAGGTCTTGTGTCCCCGTTACCAAATTCCATCACAACACCATTTTACTAGAAAAGCTATTTCTCACCTCTACCAGAAGGTCAGTAAAAACGTAATTATTGGGCTACAAAATGCCATTCTACCCACTGTACACTTAACCACAGATATGTGGACAAGCGGAACTGGGCAAACTAAAGATTATATGACTGTGACAGCCCATTAGGTTGGTGATTCGCCTTCACCAGCAGGAACAGCAGCAGCATGTACCCAAGTTCTTCACATTTTTCAGAGGCAGGCTACTCTGTGTATTACTGGCTTCACTAAGAGGCATACAGCTGACAATCTGTTACAAAAACTAAGGAATGTCAATGCGACATGGCTTATCCCACTTGGATCCCCCTCAGGATATGTCATTTCTGATAATGCCACCAATATTGTGAGAGCATTACAGCTGGGTGAATTCCATCACATTCCCTGTTTTGCTCACACAATAAACTTGGTGGTGCAGAGCTTTTTAAAAAATGACAAGGACGTGAAGGAGAGGCTGTCTGTGGTCCGTAAAATATCTCGACATTTCCGGCATTTGGCAGCAGCATGTAGGAGATTGCAACAGCTACAAGAGCAATTTAATTTGCTCTGCCACCCACTGAAGCAAGAGGTGGTGACAAGGTGGAATTCTGTATATGCTACTGTGCTGCGGATGTAGGAACAGCGAAAAGCCATCCACGCTTACTCCACAAGCCATGACATTGGAAAAGGAGAGGGGATGTATTTTACTCAAGCACAGTGGAGAATACATTCCGTGTTGTGCAAGGTGCTGAAACCATTCAAAGTAGTCACCTGTGAAGTGAGTTCAGAAACTGCTAGCTTGAGTCAAGTGATTCCCTTAATTTTGGAAAAGCAGCTTGAGAAACTGAAGGAGGAGATTAAACAAAGCAATTACGCTAAGTATGTCGGACTTGTAGATCAAGTACGTTATTCGCTTTGCCAGGATCCAAGGGTTATCAAAATCTGAAATTGGATCACTACATTCTGGCTACTGTGCTTGTTCATCGGTTTAAGAGCAATGTCTTCTCTTTGTTTCCAACTGACCCAGATCTGAAGAGATGCAAGGAGCTCCTGGTGAGCAAGATGACAGCTCAAGTGTTACGTGACAGGACAGCCTCTCCTCCTTCAGTTTCTCACTCAACTGCTGCTAGGAAAAAACTTAGCTTTCCCAAGAGACCCAGGGATGATGCAGATGACTCGGCACAACATTTTGACGTCTGGTCTAAAAATATTGACCAAAAAAAACGTGAAACCTCTGCGTAACTCCACCTGATCCTGCTATCAACATCCAAAGGATGGTGGAGGATTGTTTTCACGACAGCATATAAATTAGAGATGGGCGGGTCCGGTTCTCCGAGAACCGAACCCACCCGAACTTTGGGTATCCGAGTACCGAGCTGAGCAGCTCGGTACTCTCCCGCCCATTCCGAATCCAAATCGAGGCCGAACGTCATTGTGACGTCGTCGGATCTCGGGACTCGGTTCTCGCGATACTTCAACTTTATAAATACACGCCTCCACAGCAATCCATCGCCATTTGACAGAGGGAGAGAGCAGGGTGTAGTCATAGGCTAATTAGAGCAGGGACAGAGAATACCATATTGTTCTTGCAATTGCTCTAACCAAAATCGCTAGTGCAGAGAGGAGGATAGAGGTTTATTATTTTTTCTTCATATTTGGCACTCCCCAGCGCTTTTGGGGTGTCCCCCATAATTGTGCATTAATATTTCTGGCTGTCAAAAGTCATATCTGTCAGCAGTATCTACTAAATAATTTGTAGCACACCTCAGTGTTTTTGGGGTGTCCTCCCTAATTGTGCATTAATATTTCTGGCTGTCAAAAGTCATATCTGTCAGCAGTATCTACTCAATAATTTTTAGCACTCCTCAGTGTTTTTGGGGTGTCCTCCCTAATTGTGCATTAATATTTCTGGCTGTCAAAAGTCATATCTGTCAGCAGTATCTACTCAATAATTTTTAGCACTCCTCAGTGTTTTTGGGGTGTCCTCCCTAATTGTGCATTAATATTTCTGGCTGTCAAAAGTCATATCTGTCAGCAGTATCTACTCAATAATTTTTAGCACTCCTCAGTGTTTTTGGGGTGTCCTCCCTAATTGTGCATTAATATTTCTGGCTGTCAAAAGTCATATCTGTCAGCAGTATCTACTCAATAATTTTTAGCACTCCTCAGTGTTTTTGGGGTGTCCTCCCTAATTGTGCATTAATATTTCTGGCTGTCAAAAGTCATATCTGTCAGCAGTATCTACTCAATAATTTTTAGCACTCCTCAGTGTTTTTGGGGTGTCCTCCCTAATTGTGCATTAATATTTCTGGCTGTCAAAAGTCATATCTGTCAGCAGTATCTACTCAATAATTTTTAGCACTCCTCAGTGTTTTTGGGGTGTCCTCCCTAATTGTGCATTAATATTTCTGGCTGTCAAAAGTCATATCTGTCAGCAGTATCTACTCAATAATTTTTAGCACTCCTCAGTGTTTTTGGGGTGTCCTCCCTAATTGTGCATTAATATTTCTGGCTGTCAAAAGTCATATCTGTCAGCAGTATCTACTCAATAATTTTTAGCACTCCCCAGTGGTTTGCGCTCAGAATGGATTCAAAGCAGTCCACATATGATCTAAATGAGCAACCAGGTTCTGTCACCAGTCCTGATGTTAGTGTTCCCAGTACGTCATCTGGCCAAGGCGATGTCAAACAACAGAGTGTTTTCAAATTAGTGCAAAAAACAAAAACCAAAAAAAAATTTACTGTATTGAAGCGAAAAAGAAGTGTAACTGAGCAAAAGTTAAGTGACGATAAAAAAAAAATTGCAAGCATGCCATTCTACACACGCAGTGGCAAAGAGAGAATGAGGCCTTCACCTTTGGCTATTAGTGGCAGATCCCAAAAAGTTACCCAGGCTACAATTGGTGCACAACTACTGTTACGCGTCAAAGCTGAGCTGCAAGATACCAGTGAGGCATTACAGGAGAATATTTGCTCTGATTCACAAATGACAACAATCCCTGTGGAGAGTCCATCCAACAGTGGGATGTCTAATCGTGAGCATTCTGCTGATGTGTGCCTTAATAGCCCGAGTGTAGCCGGTGATACCCAAATTGAGGATGCCACTTTGGAATTAGAAGAGGATGAGGGGGAGATTTGTGTAGGCGACGAGGGCGCTAATGAGGATGTTGATGAGGATGAGGTTGTTTGTGTAAGTCCTGCACCAGTGGCAGCAGTTCTGGCACGTGACAAGAAAAAGGCCATTGTCATGCCTGGGCATAAAACAAAAAAATCCACTTCTTATGTGTGGAATTATTTCTACCCAAATCCAGACAACAATTGTATAGCCATTTGTAGTGTATGTGAAGCCACAGTCAGTCGAGGGAGGGACCTTAACCATCTTGGAACCTCGTCTATGTTACGCCATTTAACGAGAGTTCATGGCAAAGTGTTGGGAAAAGCTGAAAGTTCTTCCCAAAAGAATACAAGCACTCCCTCATCAGCTAAGACCCTCCGCTCACCGACATACCGACGGCTACAAAATACACCCACCACACCATCCTCATCAATATCCTCAGTAGCGCTCGGAGTTAGCCTGGCATCCCACTTAAGGCTGGATGACTCCGGCACTATTATTGATTCCTCTGAAGAAAGCATTAGTCCTGCTGCTGCTGTTGCTGCTGCTGGGGGTGAATCGTCATCCCAGAGGCAGGTGAATAAAATGAGCAGTCCTACATTTCAGCAATTAACTGTGAAACAATCATTTGCGAGGGGAAGCAAATATGACAGCAGTCACCCAGTCGCCAAGCGAATCACAGACGCCATGGCTGCAATGTTAGTGTTAGATCTGCGTCCAATCTCCACAATAAACGCAGCTGGTTTTTCACAGTTAATTGAGGTTTTGTGTCCGCGTTACAGAATTCCATCGCGACACCATTTCTCCCGTAAAGCTATTCCACAACTATACCAAAAAGTGTGTAAAAATGTAGAGATTGCGCTGAAAAATGCCATTCTGCCCACTGTTCACTTAACCACAGATATGTGGACAAGTGGAAGTGGCCAAACCAAAGACTATATGACTGTGACAGCCCACTGGGTTGGTCATTCACCTTCACCAGCAGGAACAGCAGCAGCATGTACACCACTACGTAACATTTGTCACAGGCAGGCCACTCTTTGTATCACCGGCTTCACTAACAGGCATACGGCTGACAATTTGTTACGCAAACTGAGAGATGTGATTGATGCATGGCTTATACCACTCGGACTCTCCCCAGGGTATGTCATTTCAGATAACGCCAACAATATAGTGCGAGCATTACAGCTGGGTGATTTCCAACATATTCCCTGTTTTGCTCACACCATCAACTTGGTGGTGCAGAGCTTCCTACGAAATAACCGTGAGGTGCAGGAGATGCTTTCGGTGGCCCGTAAAATTTCAGGCCATTTCAGGCATTCAGCCACAGCATGTAGGAGATTACAGCAGCTCCAAGAGCAGTTTAACTTGCCCTGCCACCAACTTAAGCAAGAGGTGGTAACTCGGTGGAATTCCACCCTGTACATGCTTCAGAGGATGGAGGAACAGCGCAAAGCCATCCAAGCATATTGCACAAGTCATGACATTGGGAAAGGAGGGGGGATGTATTTCACTCTTGCACAGTGGGGAATCCTTTCAGTGCTGTGCAAGGTGCTGAAACCATTTGAAGTTGTGACATGTGAGGTCAGTGCAGACTCTGCTAGTTTGAGCCAAGTCATTCCTTTAATTAGACTATTGGAAAAGCAGCTTGAGAAAATGAAGGAGGAGCTGAAAGCAAGCAATTCAGCAAAGTATGTTGGCCTTGTCGATCAAGTACTTAATTCGCTTCACAATGATCCTCGAGTTATTAAGATCTTGAACTCGGATCAGTACGTTTTGGCCACTGTGCTTGATCCAAGGTTTAAAACCTACATTGAGTCTTTACTTGTAAATGAGCGAGATGTGAACTTTTGCAAGGAGCTATTGCTCAGCAAGTTGGCCGCTGAACTGGGCCTCGGCTTGACGACGTGTCCTCCTTCACTTTCTCAAGCTGTTGCTCGTAAAAAATTAAATTTCCAAAAAAGAAGCAGGGAAGACACAGGGGGCAGACGAGAACAATTTAACATCTGGGCTGGTTTGAAGGATTTTTCAAAAAAATGTGTCACTTTGCCCATAACTCCATCCAATATGAGTATAAACATGCAAAGGATGGTGGAGGATTACTTTCAAGAGGTAGTTGATATGGAAATGTCAGACAGTCCCTTTCCTTACTGGGAAGAAAAGCAGGCCATTTGGAAACCCATGTACAAACTTGCTTTGCAATACCTAAGCTGCCCACCCTCCAGTGTGTACTCTGAACGAGTGTTCAGCACAGCAGGGAACTTAGTCAGTGATCGCCGTAGAAGGTTACTTCCCAAAAATGTGGAGAAAATGATGTTTATAAAAATGAACTACATCTTCCACGAGGAAGGCCTTCACCATCCAAGACATCCAAGCACTGACTGTTCTCTAATGGCGGATTCAAGCGGCGATGAATTGATAGTCTGTGATGATGACGTACACACTGATGAGGGTGAGGATGAAGCTGAAGATGATGCCGATAACATCTTTTTAAAACTTTCTATGTAAGTGTAGGGTGCAATCTACCCCCAAAGAGGAAAGGGACTTGTGGCATTTCCATATCACATACCATCTTGAAAGGCTGCTGTTAGGGCAATTTATCCTTAAGGGTAGGGTGTCATAGACAGAGTGACCCTAAACTGGCTTTGTCCATTTTTCATAATATTGTACAGTCTATAATGGCTGAATTTTTTAGTATTTTATACAAGTGGAGGGGGGCCTAGAGAGACAGAAACCAAACTGGCTTTCTCCATGTCAATTAATATTGTACAGTCTATAATGGCTGAATTTTTTGGTATTTTATACAAGTGGAGGGGGGCCTAGAGAGACAGAGTGACCCCAAACTGTCTTTCTCCATGTCAATTAATATTGTACAGTCTATAATGGCTGAATTTTTTAGTATTTTATACAAGTGGAGGGGGGCCTAGAGAGACAGAAACCAAACTGGCTTTCTCCATGTCAATTAATATTGTACAGTCTATAATGGCTGAATATTTTGGTATTTTATACAAGTGGAGGGGGGCCTTGAGAGACAGAAACCAAACTGGCTTTTTCCATTTCTTTACATATTTAACTATAAGTGTAGGGTGTAATATACATTCAAAGACGATGGCTGCATTGCCAATATGCATAGATGGAGAGGAAGACAATCTGTTTTGTGTGTAGAATAGGTCTACCAACGAAGAATTAAACTGTTTTTTTGGATGATTTATTACCTCAACAATTAGATTACTTGTCTCTAAAACAGTTGGAGCACTAAATTGGGTTAATTTAGGCCCAAAAACATGGATTTTCCCAAAAAATAGCAAAACAAAACCAAACAAAACCAAAACCAAAACCAAAACACACAATGGCGGTTTTGCAAAACCAAAACCAAAACCAAAACACGACGGTAATCCAGATCCAAAACCGAATCCAAAACCAAAACACGGGGGTCAGTGACCATCTCTAATATAAATAGACACATCAGACAGTCCCTTTACATACTGGGAGGATTTGGAGACCCATGTACCAACTCTCTTTGCACTGCCTAAGTTGCTCACCCTCCAGCGTGTACTCGAAAAGAGTTTTCAAGACAGCCGGGAACCTTGTCATCGATTGGCATAGGAGGCTACTTCCACAAAATGTGGAACAGGTGATGTTCATAAAAATGAACTTCAATTTCCACAAGGAAAGCCTTTCCCGCCAATTACATCAAAATACTGAGACTTCTGTAATGGTGGATTCCAGCGGTGATGAATTAATAATGTGTATGTGGATGATGTACAAACTGATGAGGGTGAGGATAATGACAACATCTTGCCACAGTAGAGTTCATAAACAGCACTGTTACCTTAGGTGCTTTAAGCCCATTGTTACCTTGTTTTGTGGGGGCCCAAACAAACCAAGCACTTCAGCCACAAGGAGTGGCACTTTTGTTAAAGTGTGCATGTCCTTTTTAAGATTCAACATAAGGATGGGTGGGAAAGCCCAAGTACAATTCCATCTTGCACCACTTTAAATTTCAGCTACTGCTGTCTGCCAATGTTACCTATATGTGCTATATACTGTTGTGTGCTTTGCAAAAATCTTAGACACCCATTGATGATGCAGATGACTCGGCACAACATTTTGACATCTGGGGGTAAATGTAACAAGGTCCAATTTTGCAAATCCAGTGATTTTCTCGGGAAAGTTGAAACTTGCAGATGTATGAAGTTGAGATTTTATGTAAAATCACCAGATTAGTTTTTCTGTCAAAAACGCTATTTCTAAAATCGATAGTGATCAAACTCCTGACTATTTGCTTCTGTAGCTATACAAGTCTCAAATATATGAAGCTGCGATTAAGCAAACTCTCCTGAGTTTGCTTTAATATTGCTACATACAGCACATTGCTTGCTAGCAGCGTGTTGTGTGTAGCTTGCTAGCAGCTTGTTAGGTAAATAGATAAGAAGACTTCAAGCAACAAGGGGGACCTCTGGCCAAAAAGAAGTGAAGACTGCAAGCAACAAGGAGGGCTTTTTGCCTGAGAAGAAAAGAAGACATTACAAGCAGGGACTTTGGATACAAATACTTTTTGGACATTTCAAGCAGGGACTTTTGGATGTATAAATAATTTTTGGACTTTGCAAACCGGACTTTGGGAATTACAAATTTATTTTGAACTTTTTCAAGCCGGACTATTGGATACAAAATTATTTGGGACTTGATTAACAGCCATTTTCGGATTAAAAGCTGCTGACAACAGATGAAAACATCAGTGGTGAGTATAGGGCATTTATTATTTTTAATAAAAATATATGGTATAAATGAGGGTGTTTACTGTCTTTATTGTGGGTTTATTATTTTTGTTAAATATATGTGGTTTAATGAGGGAGTGGTGGTTTATTTAACATTTTCGTTTGTGGAACTACAGGTCCTAGCCAGTTGTGGGTGTCAGGGCATGTTGGCACTTGTGGTTCTCCAAGTGCCAACATGCCCTGGCTGCCATGGATATGCTGGTGCTTGTAGCTATACAAGTATAAGCATGCCCACACTATTTATGGCACCCTGGCTGTCTGGGACTTGTAGTTCCACAAAACAAAATGGCGTCTGTTTATTTTTCTTATACTATAAGCGCCGTTTATTGCCCTACACCCACCGCCCAGAGGTGTTGGAAGAGCCGTAGTGCTTTCAGCACTGGGCTGGGTGTCCCTAGAGGGGGGACCGCTCATTTGTTTGGTGAACCCCACTCCCTAGGGAATCCAGCCCAGCGCTTGTCGCCATGTATTTGCTGTAGCATTACCACAGTTATTCAAGGAACGGATGGAGCGATCAAATGAACCAGTGATTTAATGATCTAAGGACAATTCCATCTTGCACCACCTTTCTTTACTGACACTGCTGTGTGGCAATATTTCCTAGATGTGCTATGAACTGCCGTGTGTTTGAGTCATTGCTCTGTCGCTTAGCATCCAGCCAGGTCACTGCAGTCTTTGTTTGAAAGTGTATGAAAATAATATTGTGACCTGTGAGGTGGTCAAAATTGACTGCAAATGACTTGAAATTAGTGTTATTGATGTTAATATTAATGTAGGGGAAAAAAAAGCAAAAATGATTTTAGCCAAAAAAAATAGGGATTTTCTAAAAAAAAAATTGGGATCCAAAACCAAAACACGCAAGGGAGGTTTTTCTAAAACCAAAACACAAAGTTAATCCAAAACCAGAACATGTGGGTCAGTGAACATCTCTACTTATAACCATGTGTTTTGCTGTTCATTTATAGGAAACTAAAGTTAAATAAACCACATAATGTATTTTATTCAAATTCAATTTGTACTAGTACAGATCACATTAAATTAATTTGATTCTACATAAGGAAAACATCAGTTGAACCTTATGTCAAATGCAAGCTTGTTTGACATACAGTAAGTAACCAGGGCTTGCAGTTGCAGGGAAGGGCAGCGGAGGACACACACTTGCAGTGAAGGCCAGTGAATAGAACAGGCAACTTTCAGAAGACATTGCTGCACTGTAGCTGCGCCCGGCTACCAGCACAAGCGGGAATGGATATGGAGGTAGTCATTGGAACCCGTAGGTTCCATCCCCCTACTCGTTTACATGCTTTTAGCATGACGTTTGATCATACTTGCCAACTCTCCCGGAATGTCCGGGAGACTCTTGCATTTTGCGAGAGTCTCACGGACTCCCAGGAGAGTGTGTCAATCTCCCGCATCTGGAGAATTCTGCCCACCTTCTAGTGAAGTGGGCAGAATTAGGTCCCAAATGCCGCGATTCCCGGTGTGTTTAAAGCACATTTTGGAGCCCCGCCCCCATCACGCCCACCTCCTCCGCGAGCTCCCGGAATTGAACATCATAAAGTTGGTAAGTATGCGTTTGAAACCAGTGGGTAACATGCAGACAAGAGCTGGGAGATGTCAGCGCGGGGGGCACACAGGCGGCCGCAACTCGTGTCATCAGATGCGGCCGTGGGTAAAAATCCTGTGGAATTGAATCCGGAGGGCGGCCGGCCGGCCTCCTGGCCGGCCCTAATAGCGGTGAGTCTGAGCGGCCCGGGGGGGCCGATGCCCCCCTGCCCAGCCCGCCCCTGGTAACATGTTTGTGTTATGTGAATCCTGAAACATTCATAAATAAGTATGTAAATGTTTTCATATCATAGTAACTGCAATAATCCTTTAAGAAAATCCAATTGACCTCTCTGGACAGCATGCCTCTCTATCTTTTGGGTACATACACATCATGAGCTTTGAATGTTTTTAATTGTAGACAAAATAGAAGGTTTCGTCTACACTTTTAACAGGGCTGTTATGCAATGCTTGTGTGTACGAGTCCTTACATTCCAACTGATAAAAATATGATTTACAAATATTTTAATTTGCTTTAAACTCCTAAATGGCTTGTACTAACGGGTGTTTAAATTGTTTAACGCGTGTTTTCAGAGCCTGCTGGACGTCCTGTAATGCTGATAGTCCAAAAAATAATGTAAGCGAAAACAACTCTACACACACACTTTCTATCAAGTATTTGCTTTTCGGCAACATTGCCTGCAGCTATCACAGGCAATAATGCTTGTCAGTTACTACACTATCCTGTACATAGGCTTTGAGAACATAATTTGAGTCCTCTGTAAAAAATGTGGACAAAAAGTAGAAGGTTTTGCCTTTGCTTTCAAAAGGCATTGCTTTTCAATGCCTGCGGGCACAAGGGTTTATGGACAATGTCGGACTGGGGCATGAAGGGCCCACAGGGGAACTGCAATGGTAGGGGCCCACCAGAGGGGGTGTGGCCAGCCATCATAGAGGCGAGACCAGACACTAGAGGGAGAGTGCTCAGCCCATGAAGGACATGGCTAGCGGCATAGTGTAGTATATAAAGAATGCAGTGTATATAAAGAGTGCATAGTCTAGGCCCCACCCCTTAGATCGGGACAAAGTCTTCCCCTACTAGAATCAGAACAGTTGGCAGACTGTCCTGCTCTCTCCTACCTGTTCTTGCAGCGTTCACTACCTGCTGCTGCTGATGTCTTAAGCTCAGTTGTGGTCTAGACCCTGAAATGTTGGGGTCCTGTTTTGAAAAAGGGATATGTACATTAAATATGGAAAGCCTAGCAATGAGGGCACACTCTAGCCCCCTTCTCCAACCAGTCACAAGGTAAATTAATAGCTCTCATGTTTAAACAGGTGCGTGTGAGTGTGAAAAGCACTAGGCCACTCCCCTACAGCAAAAAACTTGCATTGTTGCTTACACCATCGACAGAAGTGTATACTGCCTGCTCAAAGAAGTGTGACATATCTCCCAGAAGGCAGGACAGAAGTCCTGAGTTTCAGGGACAGTGCCCTAAAAGCACCACATACGTAGTGGAAGGTACCGTATATACTCGTGTATGCTGAAAAAGGGCACTCGGCTTATACACGGGTGAACTTACCTGGTGTCCGGTCCCTGGGCTGTCAACTTCTGCATATGCGTTACAACAACAGGAAGTTCGGCATTTGGAACGCAAACCTGCGTTCCAAATGCCGAACTTCCCGTTGTTGGAACGCATATGCGTTCCACTGCCGGGTAAGTGAAAATCCTCTCTCTCTCTCTCTCTCTCTCTCTCTCTCTCTTTCTCTCTCTCTCGTTTTTTATTTTTTAATTTACAGTGCAATTACATAATGAACAAACAATACAGCCACCATGTTCATACATTTATATCCCTACCCCTTATATACCCCCCCTTAATTTAGTTAGGTTGTACCCAATGATTTTATAATTATTTATGAATGTTCCTTGTCATCTAGCTAAAAATGATTTCATAGATTGAACCTATCATTTTTATTTAGGTTTTTAAATTAGCGCTCTTTTCCACCCTAGGCTTATACTCGAGTCAATAAGTTTTCCCAGTTTTATGTAGTAAAATTAGGTGCCTCGACTTATATTCGGGTCGACTTATACTCGAGTATATACGGTATGTAGATGTTATAATGAAACAGACAAATATGAAAAAATAATGTTTCAAAGAAAGACAAAAATTTAAAACACACACAAAACACATATACAAGCAGAGGGGCACCTTGTCTCAGAATAGTTACAATTAACCTGTGTATCCGCATACTATTACTACCCTTAGTGAGAATATACAGTGCCACCCCCAACCTTGGCTCCATGGGAATTACCTTTGTTGTAGATCAGGGGTTGGCTAAAATCTAGTCAAGCCCAGGTGTGCCAATTGTGCATTTAGATAGATTTTGCACCCCAAAAATTTGGGGTGCAAAATTGTGCCCTAGACTGCAGCCTAGTCAGCCTATTGGATAATCTGGCCCTGATCAGCAGGATTTGCCATCTAAGTTATAACGAAGGATCCCCACGGAGTGGGTATATAAGCAAATGAACTAACTTGCAATTAGGACCTAGTCGTTCCTAAAGACACAAGTGCTTTGTACATTTATTACAATGTAATCATTTTCTATACCTGGAAAGATCTGAGAGGAACATTGAGACCTTGTAATATTAGTGTGATATACTAATGAATTACTATGATTTTCCAGCTCCTTTGCGGGACTTTATCGTAGATTTGGACATCAAGTCTAAACTGTGTCCACCCAGCCCAGCTGGATAGGGGTCCAGGAGGGGGGAAGGACCAGTTTCTGATGGCAGTCCTCTCAACAGCATTGAAGAGCAGGTAAACGAGTTGGGATGGATGTCAATGTTATGTAAGGACTGATGGAGCATATTAATGTTATATGGGGGCTAATCATGATATTAATATAATATGGGGGTCTCTTTCTTAAATGTGGTTGCTATTCATTTATTGTAGGGGCTGTCAATGCAATGTGGGATCTCTATTAAATGTCAGGAGCTCATACAGGGACTTGCGATATTGGTTTGGGCTGGGAGGGGTAATAGGCTTATTAAATAAATGTGCATTCTATTCATTTAATGTCATGGCTGGTGGGGGAGGGATAAAAGTGGCAGAATACCTAAGCAGTTAATAAATGCCAGAGCTTGTGGGAACCAGTAGTGTCACATCCTATAATACTAATTATTTTTACTAATTGTATATTTTTTACCCCAATAACCACCACGCAGTGATGTTGGCAGGAGCCCCTTTGCTATCAGCACTATCCCCCAGCACTATTACAGGGAGACCCCAAGATGTGGGTTTCCATGTTATAGTATCCTGCTTTGCGTCCTGATTATAGCCGACCCACCCCTTGAGTACAGATGTATCGAGATCTCAAGATAGGCTTCCATTTAAATCTGGGTATAAATATGCTCTGGCTATATACTGCTTGCTGTATGTAGACAGACAGAACACAGTACAGGACACACAAATGCATATGTCCGGGGCAGCACGGTGGCTAAGTGGTTAACGCTTTTGCCTCACAGCGTTGGGGTCATGAGTTCAGTTCCCGTTCATGGCCTTATCTGTATGGAATTTGTATGTTCTCCCCGTGTTTGCATGGGTTTCCTCCGGGTGCTCCGGTTTCCTCCCACGTTCCAAAAATATGCTAGTAGGCTAATTGGCTGCTATCAAAACTGACCCTAGTCTGTCTCTGTCTGTCTGTGTGTGTATGTTGGCGAATTTAGACTGTAAGCTCCAATGGGGCAGGGACTGATGTGAATGAGTTCTCTGTACAGCGCTGCGGAATCAGTGGCGCTATATGGTGATGATATGTCGCATCAGAATGCATGGAGAAAATAAATGTATTAAATACATTTTGAACTCCTACTACTATTATCATTAAGAAAATAATGTTTTTATTTTAAAAAAATATATTTTTATTTTTTAGAGTAAATAAATAAATCATGATGTTCTTAATGTGTACCGAACATAAAATGGATTTTTATAGTTTCTCTTACTTGCACGCACATGTTCTATGCAATCTAGTGGCATACATATGTCTAGTCATCACCATCATTCGGCACACCTGCCCTGTAGCTGGTGAAAACGGTACAGCTAAAAAACATGTACTTAAAAGATGAACAGGCACACCTTACTGTACATTGCCTATGTCCGTCCACCCCTTTCCAACCCCGTTCTGCCATTCAAGTCGAAGGTAGTTCTAAGTGTCAGTTGTGTTCGGACATGAATTGCATGTAATTGTGTTCATTGGCGCAAGTGCCTTTCTAGTGTAAGCACAGAGCTTTTTCACGCAGGATATGGAATGCAAATGGACTTACGCACCTAATTATGGAACGTACAGAGTATCTGAAGAGCATCTAATATAGCACCCAATTGTCCAGTGTATAATACAGACCTCAAAATATCCAGCATATTATAAATCCATTAAACCCAGCATAAATCACCCTATGGCACATCGTTCATGTCTCTTGATGCTGGGACTTATTATCATTAAGGAAGACACTATGGGCCTGATTCATTAAGGAAAGGAAAGTAAAAAAAATGAGTAACTTTGAACCTTGGCAAAACCGTGTTGTATTGGAGGTGGAGGTAAATTTAAAATGTGAGGACAGATTTATAATTGGGGTACAGCATGTCCTAGATCAACTTTTAATGTCAGTATAAAAAGAAAGCTGTCAAGTATTTGTGCCCTACATAAAAAAGCCAGTATTTTCCTTATGTGCAAAACAATAAACTTATTTGCTCCCCTTGTATCACAATATGGTTTTGCCAAGGTTCAAAGTTACCCATTTTTTTGCTTTACTTTCCTTAAATAATCAGGCCCTACGTACTTTTTTTTTTCAATGTCTTTAAAATGTATGTATTACGGAAATATTTCTTAGATGTATGTAACAGGGTTGGCATACAGATTTGGGTGTGGTGAACGAAGAAATATTCTGAGTCGAGGAGAGTGGGAGAGGTGAATGTAGGCACATCTCTCGATAAGCTAGGTGGGAGTCAGGACATAGGAGTTAGGGGACTAGAGGACAGGTGGATGCATGCACGGAGAAGGCTAGATACTTCATCTCCATTTGTGGGATCAGGAACTTATGGCTTGGTGAAGATTATATAATTTTATGTTGGATCTTGTCAATCTTGACCTTGAATTCGGAAACAAGGTCTTGGGCAGTGATGGTGGTCAGAGGAATTTGGTGTGGGAGTGATGAAAAGAGATTTAAATGTATTAAAGGTTCACTTGGAGTTAGAAACCTGAGCAGAAATTACAGTTTTGAAGTATATTTGACACTGTCCACAGTGTTTCCATAAGGATAGTAGATAACATTGTATTTGAGGAAGGCTTTTGCTAATGTTGTTCTTCTTTGCACAAGTTTTTGAGAGTAGTGCATTTCTTTAGTGTGCCATGGTTGAATTTGGGATTAATACTGTGAAGAAAGAATAGATGGAGCCACTTGAACAAGGGCTGTTGCTAAGGTTTGATTTAGATGGGGTACTTTCAGCTCACTACATGAGAATGTAAAAATTGGGGACAGAAGTTTTTGCAGACATGAAAAGTTCTCTATTCTTTTAATAAAATACAACTCAGTTTAGCCTGTTTTATGACTTAAACTATCTTGCTAGTAGAGCATCTAGAAATGTGCTTCTTCCCATAAGTGCAACATGGAGGCGCTACGTGATAATTAGGGATGTGCACCGGCGACTTTTGAGGTCTCGTGTTTTGTGTTTTGGATCCGGATTTTCGTTATTTTTGGGGTTCGGATTTGTCTCGCAAAACACTTGACGAAAGGTCTCGGTTCGGATTTAAGGTTTTGGATTCGGATTTTTTTTGAAAAAAACATAAAAAGTTTAAAAATCAAGTTTTTGGGCTTATTTTCACTCCTAGGCTATTATTAACCTCAATAACATTCAATAACAAGCATTTCCACTAATTTACAGTGTATTCTGAACACCTCACAATATAGTTATTAGTCCAAAACGTTGCAACAAGGTATCTTTCTGGACTGCGTAGAGGAGTGGGTCACCACAATATATATTAAAAACCCTGAACTTTTATGAATCGCACCAATAAATGTACCTGGACTGCGTAGAGGAGTGGGTCACCACAATATATATTAAAAACCCTGAACTTTTATGATTCGCACCAATAAATGTACCTGGACTGCGTAGAGGAGTGGGTCACCACAATATATTAAAAACCCTGAACTTTTATGAATCGCACCAATAAATGTACCTGGACTGCGTAGAGGAGTGGGTCACCACAATATATATTAAAAACCCTGAACTTTTATGATTCGCACCAATAAATGTACCTGGACTGCGTAGAGGAGTGGGTCACCACAATATCTTAAAAACCCTGAACTTTTATGAATCGCACCAATAAATGTACCTGGACTGCGTAGAGGAGTGGGTCACCACAATATATATTAAAAACCCTGAACTTTTATGAATCGCACCAATAAATGTACCTGGACTGCGTAGAGGAGTGGGTCACCACAATATATATTAAAAACCCTGAACTTTTATGATTCGCACCAATAAATGTACCTGGACTGCGTAGAGGAGTGGGTCACCACAATATCTTAAAAACACTGAACTTTTATGAATCGCACCAATAAATGTACCTGGACTGCGTAGAGGAGTGGGTCACCACAAGATATATTAAAAACCCTGAACTTTTATGATTCGCACCAATAAATGTACCTGGACTGCGTAGAGGAGTGGGTCACCACAATATCTTAAAAACCCTGAACTTTTATGAATCGCACCAATAAATGTACCTGGACTGCGTAGAGGAGTGGGTCACCACAAGATATATTAAAAACCCTGAACTTTTATGATTCGCACCAATAAATGTACCTGGACTGCGTAGAGGAGTGGGTCACCACAATATCTTAAAAACCCTGAACTTTTATGAATCGCACCAATAAATGTACCTGGACTGCGTAGAGGAGTGGGTCACCACAATATATATTAAAAACCCTGAACTTTTATGATTCGCACCAATAAATGTACCTGGACTGCGTAGGGGAGTGGGTCACCACAATATCTTAAAAACCCTGAACTTTTATGACTCGCACCAATAAATGTACCTGGACTGCGTAGAGGAGTGGGTCACCACAATATATATTAAAAACCCTGAACTTTTATGAATCGCACCAATAAATGTACCTGGACTGCGTAGAGGAGTGGGTCACCACAATATATATTAAAAACCCTGAACTTTTATGATTCGCACCAATAAATGTACCTGGACTGCGTAGAGGAGTGGGTCACCACAATATCTTAAAAACCCAGAACTTTTATGAATCGCACCAATAAATGTACCTGGACTGCGTAGAGGAGTGGGTCACCACAAGATATAGTAAAAACCCTGAACTTTTATGATTCGCACCAATAAATGTACCTGGACTGCGTAGAGGAGTGGGTCACCACAATATCTTAAAAACCCTGAACTTTTATGAATCGCACCAATAAATGTACCTGGACTGCGTAGAGGAGTGGGTCACCACAAGATATATTAAAAACCCTGAACTTTTATGATTCGCACCAATAAATGTACCTGGACTGCGTAGAGGAGTGGGTCACCACAATATCTTAAAAACCCTGAACTTTTATGAATCGCACCAATAAATGTACCTGGACTGCGTAGAGGAGTGGGTCACCACAATATATATTAAAAACCCTGAACTTTTATGAATCGCACCAATAAATGTACCTGGACTGCGTAGAGGAGTGGGTCACCACAATATATATTAAAAACCCTGAACTTTTATGATTCGCACCAATAAATGTACCTGGACTGCCTAGAGGAATGGGCACTGGGCACCACAATAAAATATATAAAAAACCTTCAACAGGTCTGCATTACACTACACATACGGCTGCTCCTCCATCCTCTCCATCATATACATGTTGGAGTTTTAGCATGTGACAACCTCTTGTTTTTGATAATGTCAGTGCATTTTGAATATTTTTCAATTTGCCCCACACCACTGAATGTACTTTATCTATGATACGCATCTATCGATCTTGACTGCGTAGTGTGGTGGCCCCGGTACACAATTTGGTACCGAGGCCACAATATAATTAAAAAACCCTCCACGTGTCAGAATTCCACCAAAAAAGGGTATGGACTGCGTAGTGTGGTGGCCCCGGTACACAATTTGGTACCGAGGCCACAATATAATTAAAAAATTGGGCATCAACAGTCAACGTTGTTTAATATCTGATACACCTCTATCTGGACTGCATAGTGGAGTGGCCCCGGTACCCAATTTGGTACCGGGGCCACAATACCTCCTCCAAACATGGTACAGACAATTCGTCATTGAGATCCCATCAAGTATGTTAAAGACAGACAGGGTCGAAGTGTTATTGGTTGACTTTGTAAACCCAAAAACTGTCCCTGTTGCACATAGTCGTGCAATGAAGACTGACTTTTTCATTTAAAGGCACCATCTTTCAAGTGTAGTGTTTGTAAGTCTAAGTCATATTATACTTTTGGTAAAATTGGTTTATTTTGTTCCTCTTTATGGTAACTACTAATAGAATTAAAGTATTAAATAGAAGCGGCAGTTCCTCTTTATGGTAATTAGTAATAGAATTAAAGTATGAAATAGAATTAAAGTATGAAATAGAATTAAAGTATGAAATAGAATTAAAGTATGAAATAGAATTAAAGTATTAAATAGAGTGGTATAGAGTTGTAGTGTGGTATAGATAGAGTGGTCCCCACAATATAATAATAAAACCCTCAACTGGTCTGAATTCCACCAAACAAGTATCTGGACTGCGTAGTGTGGTGGCCCCGGTACACAATTTGGTACCGAGGCCACAATATAATTAAAAAATTGGGCATCAACTGTCACCGTTGTTTAATATCTGATACACCTAAATATGGACTGCACAGTGGAGTGGCCCCGGTAGTAAATTTGGTGCCGGGGCCACAATACCTCCTCCAACTTCCAAGTGTAGTGTTTATAAAGACAGACAGCGTCGAAGTGTTATTAGTTGACTTTCTTAACCCTAAAATTGTCCCTGTTGCAAATATTCGTGCAATGGACAGTTACTTTTTTATTGAAAGACTCAAGCTTTCAAGTGTAGTGTTTATAAAATATAAACAACAATACAGTAGTTTTAGAGCACGTCAATACCTCTTGTTTTAAATTATGACACGGCATTTTACTTTTGGTTTAATTTCTTGAATTTTTTTAAATTTGGTTTTACTTTTTGAACATGGCAAACGACTGTTGATTGGTCATATAATGCAAAAAAAAAAGGTCCAAGATGGAATTGTCCTTGGGCCCTCACACCCACCCTTATGTTGTTGAAATAGGACATGCACACTTTAACAAACCAATCATTTCAGCGACAGGGCCTACCAAACAACTTTGGCTGAAATGATTGGTTTGTTTGGGCCCCCACACCAAAAAAGCTATTCATCTCTCCCTGTACAGACTAAACAGGCTCTACTGAGGCAAGATGTCGTCCTCATCCTCAACCTCTGATTCCTCTCCCCCTACAGTGTGTACTTCCTCCTCATCACACATTATCAATTCGTCCCCGCTGGACTCCACAACCACAGGTCCCTCTGTAGTATCTGGAGGGCAGTGCTGTACTTCATTGAGGAATTGATTATTCATTTTTATAAACATCATTTTTTCAACGTTGTGAGGAAGCAACCTCCTTCGCCGCTCACTGACCAGGTTCCCCGCTGCACTAAAAACTCTTTCCAAGTACACACTGGAGGGGGGACAACTCAGGTAAAATAGAGCCAGTTTGTACAGGGGCTTCCAAACTGCCTTTTTTTCCTGCCAGTAACAATATGGACTGTCTGACATGTCTACTTGGATGGTGTCAGCAAAGTAATCATCCACAATTTTTTCTATTGTGACAGCATCCAATGCAGCGAGAGTAGACATGTCTGCAATGGTTGGCAGGTCCTTCAGTCCGGACCAGATGTTATCAGCATCCCCGCCAGTGCCTCTTTTGGGAAAACTGAGCTTTTTCCTCGCAGCCATAGATGTGGAAGAAAATGAGGGTGGAGCTGTTGGCATGTCACGGTCCTCTTCAGAGGACAATCTCCTGACCAGCAGGTCTTTGCACCGCTGTAGACTTGTGTCCGCCGGAAACAGAGACACAACATACGCTTTAAACCGAGGATCGAGCACGGTGGCCAGAATGTATTCCTCTGACTTTAAAAGAGTGACCACCCTCGGATCCTGGCAAAGCGTACGAAGGGCTACATCCACAAGAGCTACATGCTTGGTGTAATCGCAATGGCTTACCAGCTCCTCCCTCACTTTCTCCAGCTGCTTCTGCAACAGCCTGATCAGGGGAATGACCTGACTCAAGCTGGCAGTGTCGGAACTGACTTCTCGTGTGGCAAGTTCAAATGGCTGCAGAACCTTGCACAACACGGAAATCAGTCTCCACTGCGCTTGACTGAGGCGCATCCCCACTCCTTTGCCTATGTCGTAGGTGGCTGTGTAGGCCTGAATGGCCTTTTGCTGCTCCTCCATCCTCTGCAGCATATAGAGGGTGGAGTTCCAGCGCGTCACAACCTCTTGTTTGAGGTGATGGCAGGGCAGGTTCATGCTTTTTTGATGTGCCTCTAGTCTGCGGTAGGCACTGGCTGAATGCCGAAAGTGTCCAGCAATTTTGCGCGCCACCGCAAGCATCTCCTGCACACCCCTGTCACTCTTGAGGTAATGCTGCACCACCAAATTAATGGTGTGGGCAAAACATGGGACGTGCTGGAAATTGCCCATATTTAATGCCCGCACAATGTTACTGGCATTGTCTGACACCACAAATCCCCATGAGAGTCTAAGTGGGGTAAGCCACTGGGAGATAATTTCCCTCATTTTCTCTAATATGTTGTCAGCGTTGTGCCTCTTATTAAAGCCTGTAATACACAATGTTGCCTGCCTTTGCACGAGCCGCCATTTTGTAGTTGCTGCTACTGATGCAGCTGTTGCTGTTGCTGCGGAAGGGGATGCATCTACCCAGTGGGCTGTCACAGTCATATAGTCCTTCGTTTGCCCAGAACCACTTGTCCACATGTCCGTGGTTAAGTGGACAGTGGGTACAACCGCATTTTTTAGAGCACTGAGGACACTTGATCGTACTTCTCTGTACATTTTTGGTATCGCCTGCCTAGTGAAGTGGAATCTCGACGGGATTTGGTACCGGGGACACAATACCTCCATCAACCCTCTAAATCCCACTCCACTGATGGCGGACACCGGGCGCACGTCTAACACCAACATTGCAGTTACAGCCGCAGTTATACGCTTTGCAATAGGGTGACTACTATCGTATTTTGTGGTCATGGCAAACGACTGTTGGACGGTCAATTGTTTTGTGAAAGACTTAGCGGTCTTACGACTTCCCCTCTGGGAAGATGACCGACTAACAGCAGCAACAGCAGCAGTGGCAGTAGTAGGCGTACCGCTGCAGGATTCCTCGGATGAATCCCGTATTGAGGAGGACTCAGTCTGGCTGCTGACTTGGGCTGCAGGACTGAATCTGATGGAGATTGTGGAGGAAGTTGACGAGGAGGGTGTTGCTGGTGTGTATCCAACTGGACCACGGGATTTAGGTGTCCCTGTACCGATGAGGGTCCTAGCCCCAGTTCCTGAACTAACCACTGAACTATGAAGGTTATTCAGGTGACGTATAAGGGAGGATGTTCCTAGGTGGGCAAGATCCTTACCCCTGCTTATTTGAGCTTTACATAAGCTACATATGGCCATACATTGGTTGTCTGGATTTGGATAAAAATAACTCCAGACCGAAGAGGTGCATTTTTTGGTCTTCTGACCAGGCATGACGATGGGCTTTTTCATCCCATGGACATCAGCTGTTTCCCCCCCTGGTGCCTCATTTACAATAACCACATCACCATCCTCATCATCAAGTTCCTCCACAGCGCCAGCTACATCATCAATAGCCTCCTCCCGAGCCACCTCTTCCCGTACAGTGATGGGAAGGTCAGGCTTGACAACCACCAACATCCTTGGACTCGCCTTGTGGATTTGTGATAATTTCTCTTTAGAAGGCAGAGTTGTTTGCTGTTTTGTTGCTGACAGCATAACTCTCTTCAATTTTTTGTAGGGGGGGGGGGAGGAGGAGGAGGGCTAAGATCCGTGGGTGAAGCTGAACCACTAGTCATGAACACGGGCCAGGGCCTAAGCCGTTCCTTGCCACTCCGTGTCGTAAATGGCATATTGGCAACTTTACGTTTCTCCTCAGATGATTTAAAGTTTCTCTTTTTGCTACTTTTTCTTAACTTGGGCTTTTTGGATTTTACATGCCCGGTACTACGAGATTGGGCATCGGGCTTGGAAGACGACGTTGATGGCATTTCATCGTCTATGTCATGACTAGTGGCAGCAGCTTCAGCATTAGGAGGAAGTGGGTCTTGATCTTTCCCTACTTTATCCTCCAAATTTTTGGTCTCCATTATATGTAGCACAAGATACTGCAGAATGTGTGAACTTGGTAATATTGCAGTACCAATGGACTTATACTGCTGTATTGGTTTTGCAAATTTGGTTATAATAATTATTATATATTTTTTTTTTTTTAAATTTTTTATTTTTTTTTACTTTTTTTTTATTTTTTAAAAACTTGGGAATAATGGGGAAATAACTATGCCCTTAGAAGCACAGAGCACAGGACACAGCACCACTGGACTGAACAGGACACGGCACAGGACCCAGCAGCACTACGGAACTCAGCAGGACAGAGCACAGGACACAGCACCACTGGACTGATACTGCAGAATGTGTGAACTTTGTAATATTGCAGTACCAATGGACTTATACTGCTGGATTGGTTTTGCAAATTTGGTTATAATTATATATATATTTTTTTTAATTTTTAATTGTAATTTTTTTTTTACTTTTTTTTTATTTTTTAAAAACTTGGGAATAATGGGGAAATAACTATGCCCTTAGAAGCACAGAGCACAGGACACAGCACCACTGGACTGAACAGGACACGGCACAGGACCCAGCAGCACTACGGAACTCAGCAGGACAGAGCACAGGACACAGCACCACTGGACTTTTACTGCTGAATGTGTGAACTTGGTAATATTGCAGTACCAATGGGCTTATACTGCAGGATTGGTTGTGCAAATTTTGTGGTAATTAAAAAAAATTAAATTAGTTTTTGGTATTTTTTTAAATAACTTTTTTTTATTTTTTTAAACACAGGGGAATATTGGGGAAATAACTATGCCCTTAGAAGCACAGAGCACAGGACACAGCACCACTGGACTGAACAGGACACAGCACTGGACCCAGCAGCACCACTGACCTCAGAAGGACAGAGCACAGCACACAGCACCACTGGACTGATACTGCAGAACACAGCACAGCACAGCACAGCACAGCACAGCACAGAACTAAACAGCACAGCACGAGATCTACCAGGACAGAGGACCACCTAACACACCCTCCCTCTACCCTGATCAATGCCCGAGTGAAGATGGCGGCGACTAGCGGGGAATTTATAGGATCCGAGTATCGCGAGATCCGACAACGGGATTATGAGTCAGAGCCTCAGTTTCAGATTTGAATTTGGCGCCAATACCCGGATCTGTCTCGGATCCGACTCGGATCGGCAACGTTCGGGTGGGCTCGGATTTCATAAATCCGAGTGCGCTCATCCCTAGTGATAATACATTAAAATAATACAACCAAACTCAATCTCTGCCAGCTCTGGGCTGGTGCAAAAACTCTGCTGTTTTGTGTGGTTGGTGTAGCAAAGAAATTCCCTGAAAAAGCACCCTGTCCAACCCTTACTAAAATACATTTATCTATATTCCGAGCCGCTAGTCCTGAAGGAATGGTTGTGAGGGACAAAGCTGAAACAATGAGTTGAAGAAAGTAAAATCCCGTGGGACCAAGTTGATGTTGATGAGTTGGAAATAGTAGAATCGGGAAGCTGGAGTCGATAAACAAGCAAAAAAAGCAAGACTCTGAAGCACCAACACAGAAGCACAAAAATCTAAATTTTGCTTGTGCAAAGCTTGGAAGTAGTGAGGGTTTCAAAACACTGCATCCAGGTAAGATATGTAAATTCTTATTGTCTTGACCTTTAGCACAAGTGCTGAATTCAGTATGTATTATATAAAAGTATTGCATTTCCCAGTATGCTTTTTATGTGTAAATTGCTAATGCTGCAGGTAAGGTCCTGATAAAATGCATAGCGGGGAAGTTTTCCCCCAAATAACACACCTGTGATATAACCTTTTTCCAAACCAAATAAAGACACGGACACCAAATTAAAGTTGGAATGAATGACGGTATTTATTAATATTTAAACTAAATAGGACTGTAAGGCGGACGAGAGCAGGGCAGTCAGGAACGCAAAACCAATAAAGGTGGAAAGGTCAGACCATAGTACCACCAACCCAGGATCATACCTTATCTATTGGCCGGTGCTAAGATCAAGTCCAACGGCAAGACTACGCCCCCTATTAACTCCGCCAGTATAAACCATACAAAACTGGCCCAATGGCCCTCCTAACATACGGACCAACCATGGTATGACACCATAACCACAGAGGGGTAGTGACCTATGACAAGACCACCCGAGCACCATATGCACAGTTACCGACTGCACTGCTCTCCTACTCTAACCAGATACAACAAAAATAAACCCAAGAAATTGCAGGGAGGGCGGGAGGAATCCGGAAGCAGGAAGAACTGTAACCTCTGAGCACTGACTTATAACTGTGTATAAGTCCCAACCCCTTCCTGCTCCCATTGGCTGAAACTCCAGGAAACCACAGATCATAGGTTCTTTGGCAAGTCACTCACCCGCATGATTTTAACTGCGTTTAGTCTAATGGACACACTTCTCTTATCTTGACCTTTTGCTGAGTCTGTAGTAAGTTTCACTGTTGTTACTGTTGATGATGCACTGCCACCTATTGTATGTAGCTGGTGTTGCGGGGGATCATCACAGAGGTCACATAATGATATCACATAATGACATCCCATAATGATATTTTATCATTGTTATTGTATGCTAATTCATTTCATGATTAACTTGATCTCAACCACTAACCCCTTATCAGAGGGGATAGTGGTTGAGATAAATTTAATCATGAAAATCATGTGGTATTAAACTTGCTATACTTTACCAACCACTTATCCGGTTTTAGGCCTTTTAAGTTACACAGCCTTTTAATAAATGTGCTGAGTGGCTTATCACCTTGTCCTGGTTTTGTGTGTCAGTGGGTTTTCAAAGTCATTTGCAACCCCGGTTGACCTTACCAAGATCTGCATTGCCAAAGAGTGAAAACAACTGCGTTTAAGAAATTGAGAAAGATGAGAGATTACCCTAACTGTGAGGTTTACCATTCCTCCCCCACCAGGTGCACTGACGTACCTGGCGGTGCAGGGGTTTCATTAAAAAGCAATTGATTGGCATGTTTAACTGTACGGTCATTGTCAGACATTTTTCATCCTGAGGCAGTGGCCATACCCAATGTAGCAATTACACGTAAGTCCTTTCCCAGATGGCCACACCGCTGCCTTATTTTCAGCCTGTTGTCTATAGACCCGAGACTGCTGCTTATCTCTATAATTACTGCTATCACTACAAACCTGGGCTCCATAACGGAATTTATTGAGCATGGTTCTGGGTCCTGGACACATCTTGTTCCCAAAATAAGAGAAACAGTCAGTGACTTTTATTAAGAGGATGAACCCTGTCTTCGTCTTTTATTCCTTCATCTTACAGCAGATTACTGTAACAGGATTGTGCAGCCATCCAAACATGCGCTGAAATAAAGAAAGGGTGGGAGTCTTAAAACATCTTTCCGGCTCAGGTTTAACTTTACCCCCCTACAATTGCTGAAAAGAGCCACTCTGAATCTGTTAATCTGTTTCTAATTAAAGCCGGGGAGGGAGTCCTGTGAATATTAGCTGATGTCCCAGTCCATTCAGGGTGATCGCTGGGAAAATGCATCTCCTCTTCTGCTTCTGTGGGAAGGGACGTCTCAGTAATAAGAGGGGATAAACACAATTTTGGTTTATTTAATTGGTACTATTTCATGGGTCAAGAGTTATATAAAATAGGAGGCTAAATAAATAAATAAATACAAGTCATCTTTGTAAGATGGTAAGGAGCAAAGAAACGTTCTGCCTTTTAAAGTCTTCCTAACAAGTTGTAGAAACACCAGCATGTAAAAAAGAGCGTACTATGTGGAAGTTCTATTTGAGTAAGTATATTTCAAAGCACATTTAAGGGCATTTACAAACCACTTTGCTAAAGATATTACTTCCCAATAATGATGCTCATTAGTGGGCTATAGCTACAGAGCAGGGAGAACAGAAGATTCTAAAAAGACGATGGGGCTTATTGTAAAGGACTGTAGACTGGATCCAAGGTGCGACATTAACTTTAGGTATGGCATATTAGATATAAGACGTGTGATGGGCACTGCTGCCATTATTAAAGTTATGAGAACTGCTATTCATAATCATTTATGAAAGGGACACTGCTGGGCATAATGTATGTGATGGGCACTGATGAGTACAATTTAGATAATGGGCACCCATAAATATAATTTAGGTAATGGGCACAATTGTCCCAAGTTTTAGAGATTAGCCCCTAGAACTGTTGTACCTGAAAATGTCACTATTCCTGCTCTCTAGGTTTTGAGTCAATATTTATTGAGGGTGAGTATATAACCCCTTGAGTGCTAAGGACAAGTGGAACTTGTCCTCTGCATGACCCCTTTAAAACACAAAGGGCTATATTTACTAAACTGCGGGTTTGAAAAAGTGGAGATGTGGCCTATAGCAACCAATCAGATTCTAGCTGTCATTTTGTAGAGTATATCAAATTAATGACAGCTAGAATCTGATTGGTTGCTATAGGCCACATCTCCACTTTTTCAAACCCGCAGTTTAGTAAGTCTGAATTCCACTCGTTTTCTGCATCTAAGAGGTTAAGAAAATCTACAGGTCACTTCCCACAGTGGTATGTGGGTTTTCTGATTAAGGTCAATGTGAAATGCCAGGGATAGGGGAGGCTCTTGTATAGCCCCTATCTTCCTATCCCTGGCACTTAGGAAGCTGTGGGTACCCTTGTTTCAAAAAAGGAAGTCTCTTTCAGTTGATGCTACACCTGTTTATTTATTGCCTATAGATAATTTTGGGGAGTCATTGCATTGTTAGTTGTTAGTCATCTACAGGGTGATGAGATCTTTGACCTGCATATTATTACCTTGTAATGCATGGATGCTGCATTATATATTGAGTGACCTTGATTGGTGTAACAATAAATCAGTAAGGAATGTTTGCAACTTCAGCATTTAAAGGCATCAGATGAGAAACAGGTGTAACACTTTGAAGATGAGATGTATTACCAGGTGAAACTAAGGAATTACATATGCATAAAGTATGAACGTATGAAAGTACTCTTAGTGCCCCCAGCAGGTAAACATACATTACTGCACACATTCTTTATTGTAGCCATTGCAAAATTAAATCCAATTAAATTGTTTAAGTAAATCAAGCACACCTCTGTGTAATATTAGTTTATTATCCAAAAGCAATGGCATTAGACTTTAATTGTATACCATAGCAATAATAAAAATAGTTGTATTGGTATTCACTTCAACTCTTGTTAGGGTTATCACTTACTCTTTTAGTTGAGGTATTCTTATGATTATAGCTGATATTTCTTGTGTGAATGTTTCAAAGACTGAGTTTATATTTGTTCTTATTTTCAATTGTCAAATTACAAGTTAATAGTGTAATACAAATTTGGTAGTTTGATATGATTATTTCACTTTAACAAATGTATGGATTTCTAAAATCCTAAGCCCATAAGTAGGATAATTTGGACTTTTTGCCCCCTGGTCACAGAGGTTTGTAATTATGCCCCTCTGCCTTAATATGTACATACATATTAAAAGTAAATGAAGGTGAACACTTCAGACAAAAATCCCCTTCCACCATGCCAAATCCCTTCTTGATCTATTTTTAATGTAAAATCCTAACCCTGTTTTCAACCACTCTAGGCCAGGGAGGGATGACAAAGGCACACATGGTCAAACATTTGCCTCAGTAATTTTTGCTAAAATATATAAATATAATATCAGGGCACTGGTGAAACAAAACTTGTGTAACATCACCTCCAGGTTCATCGCCAATGTTTGACAAGCTGGAAAAAGCAGACAGTTTGTTGAATTTGTGTTTGAAACCCTAGACAAGAGTACAAGCCACTAAATTAGCAATATGGAGAGATGACAAAGACATAAACAGCAATGGAATTGCATTCTTAAGTGACAGGTGCAGTAGATAAGGACTCAGGCATGGGAAGCTAGAGAAGTGGAAAATATGGTATGGGTGACTGAGCAGAACCACAGGCATTGGATACAGAATAGGTAAAACCTCAGTGGTATGGACAAACACAATCTCGGGCATGGCTACTAACTTCATGTGATTAATTCATACATTTGAAACTGAAAAGACGTCAGGGAGCTGAGAGGGTGTTTTTTAGAGTCTTCACTATAGTTGTTTCATATTTTGAAGTCTAACGGTTGACCCTGGTCCAGTTGAGCCCAGGCCTACTGTCCCTTTTGTCTGTTTATTGAAATAGCCCTGCCAGCAATGCCTGTCCCAGGACTTTATGTGATTTATAGACCTCTACGAGATATATTCCAACATTAGCTACCATAGATCTAAGGCAGCAGGTAAGAGGGAAGAAAGACCAGGAAACTGATAAGACATGTGGGCAAACAAGGGGGCAGAAATAAGTTAAAATGGGAAGCACTGGAGACAGAAAATGAAAATATGGAGTAAATAATTGAAAGTGGAAAGATATTGTAAAGGGCACAGGGGAGCATGAAATAGCATGAGGCAGACAGAGAATAGAGACAAGGTGAACACAACATTGGGGAAAACACAACAGAGACAGAGTCAAGATCAAGGACATTTAAATTGCAGCCTTAATCTACAAATCCCGGCAAGCTCTGGTAGCCATTGATGGCTAGAGCATACTGGCACTTGTAGAATACAGAACATGTTGGAGCTTTTCCATTAAACATATTGCTCTCAAAGGGTGGGTGCCAGGGTAAGAACCCCAGAGTTATTTAAAAAGGTTTTGGTTGCTCTTGGGTAGGGTTACACATTTTTGTGAGCCCAATTTCTCTAGTGAATACAGTCCAGTACTGATTATGCTTGGGCTACTTTCATATTATGGTAGAGGGGCACCACTTGCCGGGTCTCCCTGTTATAGTGTGATTGGCCCAGTCTGGTGTGGCCTGGTGCAGGCTGCCACTTTTGTAGGGAGACTCTAAGCTAAATCACTGGTGCTGGTTTGCTTTGTGAAGAAAGGGAAAATGTCTTTTTTTTTATTTATTAACCTTTTTTTAAAACAGTAAATATATGCTCCCATCAACCCCAGCATGTATCTTTACAACCAAGGCTTTGGGAGCCACAATAGAGGCACTTCCTAAGTGGTGGAGATGCTGTGAAGTCTAACTAGGCTGCATGTCCAGGAAGCATGCTAGAGTTGTATGCGCACACCATAACGGTACTCTACTTGCTCTGGCCTGCCCCAGATTTGGCTCTCCATGTGTAAGAGGCTGCAAGTGCAAGATAAAACTTATCTTGCACTTGCAGCCTCTTATGTGTTGGGACTTATATAAGTCCAGACACATTTTACTACCCATGTGCAGTAAGGAGAAGTAGATATTTGCTGCCTGCTGTTCGACCTTCAATGTGAAATACAACAGGGAATCACCCACACTCACGTCGATCAAACACAGTCACTGTTAGTATAAGTAGCAAAAAATATCAAGAAACCTTCATGCCTCTGAGGGAGTGCCATTACAGGCACATAACTAGCTAGGCCTGACTCCTCTCTGCTCAGTTCTCACTGAATGCCGGGCGTGACGCCATCACGCTCGACGTTCAGTGAGGAGCGCCGCAGAGAGGAGTCGGGAAAGAGAGAAGACAGAAGAAGAGAAGAAAGAAGCCGATAGAAAAGGTAAGTGAAGGAACGGAAGCAAGGGGGGAGCATGACAGAGTGAAGGGAGAGCATGGCACAGTGAAGGGGGAGCACAGACAGCATGGCAGAGAGTGAAAGAGGCAAAGGCAGCATGGCAGAGTGTGAAGGGGGGCCAAAGCAGCATGGCAGAGTGTGAAGGGGGGCCAAAGCAGCATGGCAGAGTATGAAGGGGGGGCAAAGCAGCATGACAGAGTGTGAAGGGGCTCCTAACCAGCATGGCAGACTGTGAAGGGAGGGCAAAGCAGCATGGAGAGGGCAGTGTGATCATAAGGAGGCACAGTATGGTGATGAAGGGGCACAGTAATGTGTGTGTGTGATGGCAAAGCGGGCTTGTGGCAATGTAATGTGTGTGTGGTAGGTGGTGGCTAAATAATGGGTGCTATTTTGTTTGTGGGGTGATGGTGGGGCAATTTAATTTTATAGTGGGGACTATTAATTTAAGATAAGGTCTATTTATTAAATGTGAATATGAATTATTTAATGGCAGTGATGGTTGTGGGAAATAGGTATATTTATTATATGTAAATTAAATTAATTTATTACAGGGGCTGTATGGAGGGAGGGAAATAGGTTTATTAAATGGGAATACTATTACTTTAATGTTGGGGCTGAAGGAAGGACTAAGCATTAATTGTGAGTCCTATTGATTTAACGTCGGGGCTGCTTGGAATTTTCTAAATGTACCCATTATTTTTTCCAAATAGGGCCCTCAACATTCCAGGATCCAGATAAGCCGCAACTAAAGAAACCAGCAGCCACAGGTGGTAAAACTGACAAAAACAGGTAGGACAGTCTGTTAAATGTTCTGAGTCTAGTGCAGGCTTGGCTAACCTGTGGCACTCCAGGTGTTGTGAAACTACAATTCCCAGCATACCTTTCCAGCAATAACCTGCTATATATTAGCAAAGCATGTTGGGACTTATTTGGGACAACTCCTAGAGTAGTGCCACAGGTTAGCCAAGCCTTGTCTAGTGGGACAATCCTTATTTTTGGTGACTGTTCAGCCCAATCTAAGGGGCAGGTCAATAATGTGTACTCTTTATATATACACACTGCATTCTTTATATACTACACTATGGTGCTAGCTGTCCTTCATGGGTTGAACACTCCCACTCTAGTGTCTAGTCGCCTCTATCATGGCTGGCCACACCCCCTCTGGTGGGTCCCTAGCGTTGTAGTCCCCCGGTGAGCCCTTCATGCCCCAGTCCGACACTGGACCTGATAACTTATATGTGTCCTTGATAATTTTTTGCTGACAACACTGATAAAGATTCAGTTTCAACATAAGAAGTCTAACAGCACTCTCCTTGGATCTGCATCAGCACAGTCGCTTCCTTGTTCCATTTCATATTGCTTATGGAGGAGCAGCTGTAACATTCTGTACCACAAACCTGAGGTTAGTAGACAAGATGGAGCTGAGGATTGGCTCATCATTAGTTAGGCACAGAAAGATATATTGTGTACAGAGGACTGGAGCTTCCCTGAATTCAAAAGCGCACTTCAACTTACATCCAACGCTAAATCAGGACCTTTGTAGCGAAGAGGGAGTTGATGTTTGTAGCACAACATTATAACACTTTTCATAGTATGTGTGATTTAAATATATAAAAAAAAGATATTTCACTTGTGATATAACAGGTTTTTACCCTTTCGGACTACAATTAGGAAAAACAATAAAGGTATTTGCATATCTGTGGGCTAGGACTATTGGATGTTCAGTGAGATAGGATGTAATAATATTTTGCATATTGATTTCAGTACACCTGCAAAAAGCAATACTAGTTGAAATTCCACAACACTGAATGCTGTTCAACTGATGCTTTTATTTAACAATGTAGTCCATATAGTTGCATGAATATAGGCGAAGTCCCATGCATGGACTGAAGCACTGAGGATTGACAGATATGTGGCGGGACTGTTTTTTTTTTTCAGAAGACTTAACTCAGTTCCCAGTTGGGTCCGGTTGGTGAGAACCAGTTCGGTTCAGTGCATGTACACATGGGGGTTATGAGTTAGTATGCAAGTTTATGTCCCTTAAAGTCTTGGCCGTGACTGTCCTTGGGAGTTGAGTTATATTCTGCAAAGTCCTAGATGACTGCAACGAGATTGAGAGAAGTTGAGTGATTTGACATTTAAATATAAAGTGAGTTGGAGTTCCGAGAGTTAGATTCTGCAATCCATTGAATGCCCTGAGGAGCTGGAGAGATGCTAAGCGTCTGAAAGCTTGATTTAAGAGACTGGTGCAGAGTGCAGTTAACCTTACCTGTTAGGGATTTGAGTAGTGAAAACTGGGAAGCCCAATCTAGATGAGCAGGGGCATGTGAATCGATTCTGCCCTTAAGATATCCAAGCACGACAGCTGGAAAAGAGTGTGACTGGATAGTAAATGAGAGCAAAGGAAACATACAGAGACTGGCAGTGTAGATGGGAGAGACAGAGTGACAGTCCCAAAATTGAGTGTCAGCTCTTTTGACTTTTTTTGTCAACCATAGTCTTTATCTGTAATTTAACGAATTATGCTGAAAAGAGAAAAAAGGTGTTGTTAGTAAACCTGCATCTGCAGGGGCAACCTGGTCACTTTACACCCAGCAGAACCTCAGTTGAGGAGAACTGAAGTAGCCTGTAAATGACTGATCCAGAGATAGGTACCAGGAGGGTTCACCTATACCACACTGCCAATGAACAGAAGACTACAGTAAATAACTATATTTTGGCAAGATTACTTTCCCCATCATCAGAACAGTGATATGATGATGACAGTGAGTGTTATCTCACCAACAATGTGCATTAGAAACATAGCATAGTGATGTAGAAAATCTGGGAATAAAATGCAGTAAGGTACTCTGAGTCAATCTGAAGTTTGGCCTACAAAAGTGACTCAGTGATTGATGCAGAGTGCTGAGAATTAAAAGGCAACACTGCAGATAATGTTTTTGTACTTAACCTAAGCATATGCTTTTTAGTTATGTGCTTATAAAAAAATCTATTGCACAATTATCTTGGTGGGCGGACACAAATTTTCTAGATATATTTTGCAAGAATCAAAGATTTGAGGAGTGTTTATTAAATGGAACAGACAATGCATAACTGCAACATACATTTTATCCATAAATGATGAGATGTACCTTAACACACCGTGTCTCAGGATCACATCCTGCGAGTTCCAGCTATGCATATTTTCCATCACATATCTATAATTCCATGATGAGTTTTGTGTGTGTATATTGAGAATGGATTTATACAAATAATATTTTAATTCACATCTTTCTATATAAACATACAGTATAATGCCAACACATAAAGCTATACAAATACTTAAATAGCAAAGAGTTGAAAAAATTGGCTGTGCTTTTACAATAAACTAAATCTACAAAGACACACACTATTAAATATACATATTTAGTTTAATATACATTGTGCAGAAATCATACATTGTAAAGTAAACTGTGACATTTTAATGACATGTTAACATATCATGGTGCCTACATGTTAATTAATATAAAACGGTAGTCTTTCATGCAATGCCACAGCTGCTAATGGATGTGTGGGTGACTGGTAGAGATCGGGGTTTCTGTCGAGCACCAGGCCTCCTGCCCACTCATCTCTGCAGCAGAATGGAAGGATAAAGGTGCTGCATCCGTTGCCATGGGAACCAGGTCACGTCTCGCGAGGTTTCCCGCAGCGCTGTAGAGAAGCCTTAGCTCGGGCATCGCTCTCCCGCGATACTTGTGCCGGCTGTTTCCGGCCGGAGAGGATCGCGGAGTCGCTGCGGTAGGCGAGGAGGAGGGAGAAGAAGAAGAGGTGCAGGTAGGTAGGAAGGAGAATTGGGCGACGTTACATGAATACAGTAATATTAGGTATTAATTGCTTCCATCATTGTCGGTAGGGTTGTATATGGATCCCGCCCACACATGGACCAGATGCACCAACCTCCATCTTACGTTTCCATAAGGAGCACCTACCCCCATTCTACATTAACTGCTGTACTACCACCATTTCAGAAGACCATGCTCCTCTCCTATTCCCATTTACATATGTCTTGTACAAATACATCTCCTGCATTGCACACTGGAGTGGAGCATCCACCTGCACTGACTGCCCCAGCAGCACCTTATGTGCACACACATATTCAATAATAAAAAACAACTGCTCCTTTGCATCCCATATAGCAAGTAAGAACTTTCTTCACCTACTCACTGATATCAGAACCGGTTGTACTCCTGGAGCCATGCTGACTTGGGACACTTATCTCATCACCTTACTGATATCTGTGTGCCCAAAATGTTACTTGTAGCATATTAATTAATTGAATTATTTGTTCACTTAATGAATTTTACAGTGTATCTATGAGTAATATAAAATGACATAACGATATAGTACATTGAGTATGTTAGATCCACTCCAACGCTGCTGCATGCCAGCATCAGCTACCTATGGAGAAGAATGCTGTATGCTGCAGATCATCATGCCTGCTCTCCATGGTTTGCATGTCACAATCACAAAATCACTGATGTTGCTGATGTAATCTGTAGCTGAGAATTTTTACTTGATATTCATGTTGACCCCACTAGAGGAGTCATTTTGTATTTTTTTTTATGAATATTTGTTTTCTGGCTAAATGTACTCTTCATTGATTATTAACAGATGAATGTTTCTTTATTGAAGCATAATTCACTTACATATTGTTGGTTGTTTCACATATATCTGGTGTCATGCCAGCAGCGTGCTCCCTCTGTGCATTTTCTGTAACTTTGCTTAGCTTGTGCACCACTCCCTGAAACATTACCATATCGCCAAATATTTGCAGAATCATATTTTTCCCAAAGATGTTGCTGGATTTACACAAGGTTCCCAAAAGCACTGCTGTATCTGCACATAATTACACATTTATGGCCTAGTTTCTTGTTTAGGGACATGTATTATGTGCAGTGCAAGTACTTATTGTTGCTCACATCTGTCCAAGGTATACATTTGATGTATATGTTGAAGAAGGATAGGTATTAATAGACCAAGATTGTGTTTATAGCACATGCCTTTGCCCTTTGTGCAGCTATAACTTGAGTTAAGAGAGGAACCTCTTGTCCAGCAAACAAGCTGTCATTTAGTGACGGTAGGGCCTGATTCATCAAGGCAGGCATTCTGAGAGCAATGTACGTTTGTTTAAAAACGCACGTAAATTGGCTCTGTGTACTTCCGAATTCAACAAGGAACGGATCTGAAGGCACGTGAACTAATGAAACGTGCCTTGATGAATCAAGCCTGTAAGCCTTTACTGCGATTTTATACTCCTATTTCTTTATTGATTCATCAAACAGCAGTACTTTGTACAGGTATAGTATTTAATTGTGTATGTTATTTATTTTTTTTAACTTGGTACATTTTTATTGAAATTTGTACATAACAAAACAAAAAACATAAAATACAGTTGTGCACATCAGAAAAGAATAAGTTCTCGAGGCTTAGAGAAATCTAAAAATCTAAAACTTTGTGAAGAAGTATAGAGGCTAGTAGTGAATGGGGCAGGGGGAGGCGAGTAAGGGGTAAGGAGACATGTGGAGAACGAAATATCATCAGATATATACACAAGTACATTAGTCCATTGGGACCCAAGGGTATTAAGCCAAGGCCGTTGGAGTGTGTGGGGTTTGCTGGACCATGTAGTACTCCTAGCAAGGGTACCATTTGATCAAGTGGAGGGGAGACACTGAAGTGGAGTATTTGAAGCCTATGGTCTCCATTACATAGCTATTTTGAATCTTAGAAATAATTTTAGAGCGTGACTGGAGTGTGGAGGACTTCCAATTTTGGGCTATTGCCGTCCTAGAGGCAGTGATAATATGCCCGGTGACATAATTGTGGCGTTGGAGTTGCGGAGGGTAGAAGTGGAGGAGGGGTATGGGGGGGGGGGGTTAACTCGTGCTGGTGACCTGTTGGATCAAATGTAACACTGTATCCCATAAAGATCTAAGCCTCGAGCAGGTCTGTAATTGTGTATATTCTTGATCAGTATGTTTGTTGTACAATGCACACTGTTGCCAGATTGGATTCATCAAGGAAAAACTCGCCTTGTTGCTATGTTAGATCAGGTGATAAAAGTGACATGATTTTCTGATTGCCCCCTTTCTTTATGCAATTGAATGCCAACAATTTTGTCCAATAACACTTCTTTTATGTCATTTTAATAATAAACACACATTGGAATGTATATTTGCGCAGTGAATAAGTGCTGTGCGCGTGCCAAGTCATGCTGAAATAACCATAGCACAGCCAAGCACAACTGCCACCATCCTGCTTGCTGCCGATACCATTTTCATACTTGTCAGCAGATGCTTACAAGTCCTAGGGATACATAGTTGCAGGGTTGATGTATGTATATATGGTGTATTCTATTCAGGCATAAGAGTACTACACCTAACATGACACGCTGCCTGCACATGATCACAGTTCCATTAAATTTTTCTCATACGGGTAGGGTTTTATGAATTTAGTGAGCTTGTGTGTAAGTGTAGGGCTTGCTGAATGGTGGGGAAGCTCCACCTCTTGATTCTTAGAATTGTATGTCTAGAATTAATACTGACTGTAGAATGACGCGTTTAATATAGTTTGACTGTACCTCACTAATGCAAGTAGCTATGTTTCTTTTCAACTCAAGCTCCGCAATAAAACAAACATTCCTTAAGAGAAAGATGGGTCACCATTTTGGAAACAATAACTTCCAAATTGTATTACTCCAGTGCACATAAGTTTATTAATAATGAGTTTCAGTAAGCACAGGACTGTTCAGTGTAATTGCCCAGTTAGTCTGTGCTATCGTGAAAGGATGTTCAATATCTGTAACTTTATGTGAACAGTTCAGTATTCCTTATTTACTTCACAACTACTGTAATCACAGTCTGTACAACATGCTGTATGATTTTTACAGCTTTGTTTTCTTCTTTAATAGACATTGCCATTACCAGATTAAAACAGAGGTCACAGCTAGTATATCTCAGGTGACGTGTCACTTATGATTGAATAAATATATTATAAAGGGTAAGTTCAGTTCACATATAAACCCTATGCTATCTATAACAGCTTTCTATATGTGCTCTCTAGTACACTGTATATAGCACTTACCTGTCCTGAAGCTCCTGCTCGCTTTAGAGGGCACTCCTCTGTTCAAAACCTGATAACGTCAGGTTTGTGTTATTTTGGGAGCCACAGACAGGCCCAAGAAGATGGCAGAAGAGAGAGGCTTCAGGAGAGGTAAGTGATATGTATCCTCTACTAGAGAGTGCATACAAAATGGTTACAAATAGGACAGTGGTTATATTTGAGTTATCCTTTAATGCAATTTTGTGCAGAGAATCCACCTGGTGGTAAACAAGGATGGAGCTATAAAGTTGGATTGTTAACATTCTTACTATTATATCTCTCCCCTGCTTTTTTAAAATGGATGTGTATTTGACACACAAAAGGTTGCAGCAATTATGCATATCTTGATTCTGCTGGATACAAGTAGTGCTCATACCAACACAGCAGACGCTGTTAAATGAATTCAGCATCTGAAAATAATGCCTTCTCTCCATCTAGGTCCATACATAATTGAATACATGCCTGGACTTTGCTGGATCAGGGCACAATTCACACCATCTGTGCCAGATCTTGACATGCATTATTAAGATACTGACCAGAATGCATTATATTTTAGAATTGAATTTGTATTTGAAGTATGGTATTGGATGATAAAAAATGTAATCCTATTCTCTGTATTGTACACTAAGGGGTATATTAACTAATATGAAAAAGTGGAGATGTAGCCTACGGCAACCAACCAGATTCTAGCTGTCATTTTGTAGAATGTACTAAATAATTCACTGCTAGAATCTGATTGGTTGCTATAGGCAACATCTCACCGTTTTCAAACCCGCAGTTTAGTAAATCTAGCCCTAAAAGTTGAATTGTGTTCCGTCCATTAGTAACATTACAGCTGCAGTAATAAATCTAATGCATTGTAATGTATACAGTGCATGCTGGTCAGATGTTTTTTTTTTTTTTTGTTTTGTAAAATGTCTGGCTGTGTGATATTGCTGAGTTCCTTTTGGCTAACAGTCATTTTACAATTCAGGTCAAAATCTAGCACATTTAACACTTCATTATATCTAATGTGGGCTTAATGTAGTTTAAAATGCAAATTTTGCTATACAAAATACTAATTGTATGAGCTAACAGGAAAGCAAACAATTAGGATGGCTTTATAAATAAAAGATAATCCCGACTAATACAAATTTTTGAATTGAGATAAAATGAAAGCATACTTATTCGTAGGCGCCATTTGTTGGATCGGTATGCGGTCGACGACTAGACATTCATTTGGTCGAAATTCAGAAAGTCAACAACATTAGATTGACAATTCAAACGTCGACAGTATTGTTAGGTCAACAATAAACATGTTAGACAGTATTAATGGGTTAGGGATATTATTGTTGACCTAACAATACTGTCACATGTCATTATTGTCGACTTTCCAACCCTGTCTATATTATGGTGTCAACCATATAACTGTCGCTCATGTAACTGTCAAACACACACTATATGGACAAAAGTATTCAGACACTTGACCATTACACAAACAGGGACTGTAATGACATTGTATTCAAATATATATACTTTAATATGGAGTTAGTCCTCCTTTTGCAGCCACTCTTCTTGGAAGGCTTTCCACAAGATGTTGGAGTGTTTCTGTGGGAAATTGTGCCCATTCATTCTATAGAGCATTTATGAGGTCAGTCACTGATGTTGGACGAGAAGGCCTGGCTTGCAACCTCCGTGCCAGTTCATCCCAAAGGTGTTTGATGGGATTGAGATCAGGGCTCTGTGTGGGCCAGTCAAGTTCTTCCACACCGAATTCATCAAAACATGTCTTTGTAGTCCTTGCTTTGTGCACTGTTGGAATAGGAAAGGGCCTTCCCGAAAATGTTGCCACAAAATTTGAAGCATAGCATTGTGCAAAATGACTTGATATGCTGAAGCATTAAGTTTGCCCTTCACTGGAGATGAGGGTCCTAGACCAATCCCTGAAATACAGCTCCATACCATTATCCCTCCTCCATCAAACTTCACAGTTGGCATAATGCAGTCAGGCAGGTTACTTTCTCCCGGCATCCGCCAAATCCAGACTCTCCCATATGACTGCCAAACAGAGAAGCTTGGTACGTCACTCCACAGAACACGTCCACTGTCGGTCTGCTTTACACCACTCCATCTGACACGTGGCATTGGTGATGTGAAGCTTGCATACTCGGCCATGGAAGCCCATTCCATTAAGCTCCCGCCAAACAGTTTTTGTGCTTACATTCATGCCAGTGGAAGTTCGGAACTCTTCAGCTATGAAATCAGCAGAGCGTTGGCGACTTCTACGTACCATGCGCCTTAGCAGTCATTGACCCCGCTCAGTGATTTTACGTGGTCTTCCGCTTCATGGCTGTGTTGCTGTTGTTGCAAAATGCTTCCACTTTCTAATAATATCACTTACAGTTGACCGTGGAATCTCCAGCAGGGATGAAGTTTCACGAACCATCTTAGGTGGCATCCTATCGCAGTACCACGCTTGAAGTCACTGAGCTCTTCAGAATGACCCATTTTGTATCACAAATGTTTGCACATGGAGACTGCATGGCTAGGTGCTTGATTTTATACACATTTGGCAATGGGTCTGATGGAAACACCTCAAGTCAATAATTAACAGGTGTGACCAAATTATTTTGTCCCTATAGTGTATGTATCAGAAACTGATCAGTCTGGGTCCTCAATAACTGTAAAGGACCCAATTGCGCACCTCTATATAAAACACCCGAACAGGTGTTTTTGCCTCTCCCCAGTAATCCTCTTGTGAATGAAAACCATATATGGGATCTATTACTCAGGACTTTGGATTTGAGATGCCCTGCCTATAATATACTAAATTACATTATTTTAAAAATGTCCATCTTTCTTTAGACCAGGCCTGTCCAACCCGCGGCCCTCCAGATGTTGTGAAACTACAAGTCCCATGCTGGGGCTTGTAGTTTCACAACACCTGGAGGGCCGCAGGTTGGACTGACCTGCTTTACACTGTCCCTGGCATTCTCCCATTTAGCAGTTCTCCTCACAGTGATTGTAGATAGAGATGACTTGTGATCAAAACCTTATTACCGCATAATCGGTCTTATTTATGGTTTCACTTTCTGGGTTTCGAAATTTCTGGATAACTGGTTTCTGAAGAGATCCCATCTCTGTACATATACCATATACTGAGCACCAAACAGAAGGAAACACATTTTGATAGAGCACACACACATAATCTATGAAAGTGCCAAATAGATATACACATATTTGTATCTATGTTGAGGACCTAGGTGTTTAATGTAGCCACTTTTAATATAGCAATGTACAAAAACAATATACACAAACCAGCCACAATATTAAAACTACTTACAAGTGAAATGAATAACAGTGATTCTCGTTACAATGGCACCTGCCAAGGGGTGGGAAATATTAGGCAGCAAGTGAACAGTCAGTTCTTGAAATTGATTTGTTGGAAAAATGGGCAAGTGTAAGGATTTGAGAGACTTTGACAATGGCTAGACAAGTGGGTCAGAGCATCTCCAAAACGGCAGGTCTTGTGGGGTGTTTCCGGTATGCAGTGTTTAGTACCTACCAAAAGTGGTCCAACGAAGGACAACCGGTGAACTGGCGAAACCCAAGGCTCATTGATGCGCATGAGGAGCGAAGGCTAGCCCATCTGGTCCAATCCCATGGAAGAGCTACTCTAGCACAAATTGCTGAAAACTTAATGCTGGCTGTAATAGAAAGGTGTCAGAACACACAGTGCATTACAGCTTGCTACGTATGGGGCTGCATAGCTGCAGACCGGTCAGAGTGCCCATGTTGACCCCTCTCCACCGACGAAAGCGCCTACATGTGAGTGCCAGAACTGGACCATGGATCAATGCAAGAAGGTGACCTGGTCTGTTGTATCGCGTTTTCTTTTGCATAATATGGATGGCCAGGTGCGTGTGTCTTGTTTACCTGGGGAAGAGATGGCATCAGGATATATTTTCGGAAGAAGGCAATCCGGCGGAGGTAGTGTGATGCTCTGGACAATGTTCTGCTGGGAAACCTTGGGTCCTGACATTCATGTAGATTTTATTTTGCCAAGTACCACCTACCTACATTGTTGCAGACCAAATACACCCCTTCATGGCAACGATATTCTCTGATGAGAGTGGCCTCGATCAGCCGCATAATGCACCCTTGCGCACTGTAAAAATTGTTTGGGAATGGTTTGAGGAACGTGACAAAGAGTTCAAGATGTTGACTTGGCCTCCAACGAGTCAGAGCTGTTTTGGCGGCATGAAGGGGACCTACACAATATTAGGCAGGTGGTTTTAAGGTTGTGGCTGATTGATGTATATGTTATTTGTATAATATACAAATTAAAGGGCGATCTACACTAGGCAAGTCTAGCAGCAAGTACAAAACAGAATTTTTTTGAATATCTTATGTACAGATAGAGCCCTCCTGGTGGCCAAAATACAATGCAGAGGCCCATTCTGATAGCTAGTATACAAAACCGAGCCATATATTGGGACAAGTATGAAAATCAAGGTAGGTGTTCGGCAAGATTCCCTTCTACCTGTGCAGAGGGGGAAGTAAGCAGGAAGCTCCCCGGACTGTACTATGACCACCAGTAACCAAGGGGTATTCTCACAGTACACTGCTTTGTGATGGAGCCTCTGTCTCTGTGTCCCAGCACTCTGGCTGATGACTGAGAACCATATGGAGATATGTGGCCATCACTGCCAGTGATCCGTGCAAGCATATATTCGTGAGTACATTTTTTTTGCACTGTTTGTAAGTACATACAAAGTAATGGCAGCCGCTAAAATTCGTGAGTGTGTAAACCATCCTGATAACTTCTGTTATGCATGCGGTAAGTTCACACCTAGTGCCTTGATAATGAAGACTTATAAAATGTACTTTGACTGTGCTCTTGGTAACCAAGATACAATCTGGCACCCCATATTTCTTGCATAATCTGCACAACTGATCTGTCAGAATGGTTGAAAGGAAATCACCATATGATGCCGTTCACTGTCCCAATGGCATGTTGTGAGCCTAAGGACTACTATACTGACTAGTTATTTTTGTCTAACTAGTATTGCTGGGCATTTCAGCCGAACTCTATGAAATGTTCCAATATGTATTCAGCGATAAAACCTGTGCATCATGGAGAAGGACTGCCTGTTCCTGTATCAGTGAATCGGGCACATTTGAGGAAAACGAGATACAGAAATTACAGCGTAAGCCGGAGACGATTCCTCTTAGAGGTAACTGGATAGGCGAATGTATATCTGCCTCGTGTAACTAAATCGAGGCGGTTGCAATCATTTTGGGCCGCAATCTTCAGTATACAATACAAAATAAATGTCTAGATCCGAAGGGACGTTTCAACGTCCTGGATATTTCCATTCATCATCAACTGGGGTTTGTTGAGTGTCACAACTCTGTTAGCAGCCACGGTTTTGCCTGCTCATAATCCAAACTCACAACCCATGCTGATTAACCTTGATGCTAATAAGGCATTCAACTTGGTCTTGTGGCCCCGCTTGTATGGTGTTTTGTCACGCAGGGCATTCGGGGACACCTTCATTGTGCTCATCCGATATTTTTGCAATACACCATATACTACATTTCTTCTGAATGGTCTGTGTGGGAGCAGGATGGAAGTGCACAGGTGTACACGTCAGGGTTGCCCACTTTCACATCTGTTATTAAATTTGTCCCTGGACCCCTTATTGTGCATTTTACAGCAAACGCAGTAATTTCAAGAATTCCGGGTTGGTCATCGTGAAGTCAAGATCACAGCAAGATTCGCTGATTATATTTTGTTGTATCTATCCAACCCGGCTTCCTCTTTATGTCTAGTGTTGGATACAATTGACGAGTTTGGCTCTATGTTGGGGCTATTCATCAATGTAGAAAAGTTAATTGCTTGATATCTTGTACCAGGAGTCTCCTGTCCGTCTTGGGGCAGACGTATTCCATTTACATGGGTGCAGAGGAGTCTCTCTTACTCACGTATCCAAATTAGTAAAAATCCCTTATCTTTATACCAATTAAACATATCCATTGCTATTTCCTCTATCACCAGGGAGCTTGAGGGCTTGTGTCATCTCCGGCTCTTTTACCTAGGTAGGGCAAGTTTGAATAAAATGGTATCCTTCCAAAAACTTATGTAGTATATACAATGTCTACCGCTCCTTCTCACTCGGAGATTCATTTCCTGAATATTACCCACAACAATCACTGTGCCCTTCTTAGACACCTTAGAGACTGGCTACACGGCACAGACATATATACAGGTACTTTACTGGTGAGCAGTTTTCTTCCAAACATTAATTTGATTTGAAAGAAACTGCCAATTTCCCTAGACATAAAAGACAATCCTATCTTGTGGAATACATGCAAAGCTTGGCATATTTTGAGGCACAAATCCAAATAGAACTTGTACAAATCTCTATTTCAGACACATTTAATCCTGACTTCCAGAATGGTTCCTCTTCCTACCCTTTCGTAGCCTGCTGTGAACGGGGCATTACCAACATCGGTTGTCAGATATCCGAAATAGGCGACTCCTTACACATGCCTAAGAAATGGAGAAGTTCCATTTTCTTAGTTCCTACCATTATGTGTATCTTCAGGCACACCTTTACATTACCATAGTAATTAGGGATTTCTCGGCAGCTGACTGGCAGAACCCATTAGATTTCTATGTCTTCCTGTTCCATAGTCCCCCTCGACATAAAGCCATCACCCTCCACTATAATTTTATTGGAGACTGTATAGACTACTCCACTGCTACGACTGGTTTTCCTCAATGGTCACATTCATACCCAGACCTGACAGTGGAAATCTTCCTCAAAAATATGTACACTTTTAGCCGCCTAATACCAGCGAGCATAAACTATTATTATTATTATTATTGTAAATTTGTAAGGCACCACAGTGCTACGTAGCACCGTACAGTAGGGAAACAGGACATACGTAAAACGGACATACAAGGTAGACAAAATAAATGCAGACATGAAAACAGAGGGTATGGAGTACCCTGCTCATTAGAGAGCTTACATTCTAAATGGAAGAGGGCACAGCTGAAACAAAAGGAGCTAGTGTGGCTTAGAGTGGAGATTGGGATAGCTGCATTAGTGTGAATAGTGTTTTCAGGGATGAGGTTACCTTTTTCAAAAAGCTTCTAAAGATTTGAAAGCTGTGGGAAAGTCTGATTTGAGCGTAGTAGGGATTTCCATAAGTGGGGAGCAGCTCTGGAGAAGTCTTGTAGTCGGGAGTGAGAGGTAATTACCAGAGATGAGACGAGACAAGGCGAAGGTCAGAGGTAGATCTAAGGGGGCGGGGGGGAGAGTATTTTGATATGAGATTTGAGATTCCTAAATACATACCACAGAACCTATTTATCATCTCACCTTAGTTTTTTGATGGGCTCTTCATCCCTTCCACCACTGCCCATGCTGTCAGGAAAGAGAGCAGCAGACACTGCCTATGGAGCTGTGTACCATCTTTTTGACTCAAGGTCAGCTCTAGACAACCTGGTGAATTTACCTCCCTTTTACACCTTTCAGGGCCTTCCTGGGCATCCTTCATACAGGACTACATGTGTCAAAGGGTAACAGACAACACTTGGCTGTTAATACAGCAGCCAGAAAGACCATTTTACAGGAGTAGTCACAGTCAAGGACTTCCGTCATTCTTTTTAGAGAAAAAATATTTTTTATATTCAAAATAGATTGGCTTGAGGCCTCACTTGACAAATAATCTGAGGTTAATGAATATATATATATATTATATATAATTGATCAAGATGTATTTGTGTGAGCATATTACCAGCAGAGTAAAACCCCAAAACTCAGGACAAATCCTCTCACATCATAGAACAGGAAGAATTAAATGATTTGGTTTGTGACTTGAAACTATCGAAACAACAACAGAAATTTTGCATTTTAGGCTGCAACAATGGAACCTTCTAGATCAAGGTACGACAATTTCAAGTTTTAGAACAAGACATTTTTCTTTGACCACAATCTTTGAAAAGAAAAATTCAATGTGTGTACTAATTTTAACGGTTTACTCATTCAGTTTGAAGTTCAGTACAATACTAGTGAGTGGCGATTCAAAGAGTAGTCTGAAAGCAATGATACGCCATAATGGAAACAAACTCCCTTCAGTGCCTCTGGCCTATGCAGTGGACATGAAAAAAACTTATGAAAGTATGGCAGTGTTGTTGGAGGGAATAAAGTATGAGGATCATGGATGGAATCTTTGTTGTGACTTAAAGGTAGTTGCATTGCTGTTAGGCTTGCAAGGTGGATTCACAAAGTACTGCTGTTTAATGTGTTTATGGGATATCAGAGACACTAAATTTTTTTATCTCGGAGAAGTGTCCAGAAAGATAAACCTATGTTGCTTGCGAGAAAAACGTCAAATCTACTCGATTAGTTGAGCAGCATAAAATCATTTTACCTCTGCTGAGTTGGGCCTAATGAAGTATTTTGTGAAAGCTCTGGATAAAGAAGGCCAGGCTTTCAGTTATCTGAAGGAACAGTTTCTGAAGTTTAAGTAAAGCTAAAAGAAGACATATTTGTAGTCAGACTAAGGAAACTGCTTACAGATTAAATATTTAACGCTAATTTGACGGAAAATGAGTCTGCTGCTTGGTCTTCCTTCAAGGAAGATTCTTAGGGAACAGAAAAGAGGCCAACTACATTTCCATGGTAAATTAACTAATCAACAACTACAAGAAATAAGGATTGTAGCACTTAAAATTCACTTTTTACATTCCCATCTAGACTCTCCCTGACAACCTGGTGATGAACATGGGGAATGTTTTCACCAAGATATTCTGACATTGGAGCATCACTACCAAGGATGCCGAGATCCTGCAATGATGGGGGACTAATTTCTGGTTCCTTCTTTAGAGAGACCAGTGAGACACTGTACAAACGATAAGCGTCAACATCTTATTTCCCTAAAACAAAGTGACTTTACATTCTCTTTTATTAACAATTACAAAATGGCTAATTTGGATTGTTTTGCGTTTCTAAAGTTTAGTTTCCGTAGTTTTATAAGTATTTTATAAATGAATACGATGAAAATATTTCAATACTATAGAGATTAATTGAAATTTTCACTTATCTTACTTTTCCATATATGTCTATTACCGCTTTTGTTATTTGTGTGTATCTAATAAATATGACGTTCTAAAGAGAACCTGATTTTCCACTGAATTTAACGTCCCTAAATTCGGCGAATACACACATTCACGTGCCAAATGCAGAGAATATTTTAAAATTTGTTGAGTAGTGTATTTTTAACCAGTATGGAGTGAGAAAGCCAGGGGAGGGGGGGCGGTGTTGGCTGGGGGTACAATATGCACCAATGGTTATATTTTGGTCACTGTGGGTGACCCAGGAATATTTTTTTTTTAATGTAATATAGTACTGTAGTTTTGTCCTAGTTATAGTCTAATAATGTTTCAAACTTGAGCCGCTTACGCTAATTGGTAAATTGGACTGCTTACTCTATTTATTTGCTTTGTTTTTTTCCTTTTATTATGTAGTTGTCAAAACCAAATCGGAGCAGAACACCATTCACTCAAGAGACAGCATTGAATTCAATGTGCAGATTATGCGCTATACACTCTCCTGCACAGGCTTCCTTCAGCCTGCACAGCAGTGGAGCTGTAAGGTATAGAGAAACACGACTTGGGATCGTGCTCTCTACTTGGATGGATTGAGTTGCAATCCAAGTCGCACTTTCATACTGCACTGTTTGCTACTGGGCTGGCTTCCTGGATGAAGCTTGTTCGGGAGAGAGCACATTGCGTTAAAAAAGGTGTATTCACCCTGGCAAACAGGCTTCTGGGGAGCCCTGTTTTATCTTGTTTTTTTGCTTTCTGTATGTTTCACAAGGGACTAGGCAGTAAACAAAAACAATAAATTGTAGGATCTTTTACAGGTCCTCTAATAAAAGTATATTTTTATCTATTTGAAAGTAAGTGAATGAAAAATAATCATTTCAACAAGATGTATAACAAACATAGTATAACACCATTCCTACCATATTTAAAAAAAAAACCCCAAAAAACCCCTAAAAATTACTTATTATTTTGGTTTTGGCCAAGGAATTGTATTTTAATATGTGTTTGAAAATGTGTAGCTGCAATAGTGTCTGCTACTGACTCTCTAATAGAAAAACAATAACTTACAGGACTGTTTAATGGGCGGTTTCATATAGTTTTTTTTTTTTTTTGTTTTGTTTTGTGTTTTGCTGTAATGTTCCTTTAAACTACTACTGTTCAAAATAAAATAGTACTGTGTAGCAAAAAGGGCAGTTTGCCATGGCTTCATAAGAGACCTATCATGCATACAGGGTTAATCCCTTACACTCCTATTCACACAGGACACAGGTAGAAGACATGGGTGTAATTAATTTCTTGTTTATTTGTTAATTAATACTGGGGAGGAAGTATAAATAGGCAGTTCTGTGTTGTGGGCGGGACGACCAGCGCTGAACCAGTTGGCAGCTGTTATGTAACTAAATGTTTAGCCGGAGACAAAGGGTTGCGGGAAATTGGAAATACTTTGTGTTTGCTGGAACTGCACATCTAGCTGACTGTACCATCCTGTCATATATGCATAAAAGTTCAGCAAAGCTGTACAAGTATCGTCTGTCTGCTGTGCTTATCACAACTGATTTTTTTACATTTGAACTGTTAGTAGATCAACGTTTCTTAAGTCCTCATGGATCAGTGCATGTTTTCCATATCTCCTATGTCTGACCCATTTAACCCCCCCACCACCACAGGTGGTACTAATAATTTCACTTGTGAAAAACACTTTTAGAGTAGTTGACTAGATTATTGGTTATACTTTTTCCAATTGTTTATTGAAACTGCTATATAAAAGTGTAATAACTCCATCCAAAACAAACATAATTTTATCTGAATAAAGGATAACTTCAACTAAATCTAGGACCCTAAACTTCCCACTCTGGTAAATAGGAAGTTCACAGTGGAGGTACATCCACACCAGCTGAGCTTGTTTAAAATAAGGCGAGTAGGAAGTGGAACGGGGTTGGTTCTGAAACCATTGGCTGTATCATGGAACCTGGTGAGCTGAGCTTATTAGATAAATAAGCATTTGTTTTAACTCTTGGAACTCGATCCAAAATGAAATCTTAGGTTTGTGTGGAGTTATCATTTAAATCTGATAAAGGTGTTTCAATCGTTTGGGCATTTAAAAACAAACCATTAAACCTTTTTAGATTCAAATATCTGTTGATATTTGGATCAAACAGGGAAATCTGCCTATACATATTATTTTTTTATTTTTTTATTCAAGGTTCCACAGAAAATCTCACTTTGGTGACAGCATAATAAAGCAGTGTGTGTTCAAACATTTCAATGTCGAATATCGCACAAAAAACAAAGCAATTGTAATAGTAGGAGTGGGGACACACGAAAACAACAAAGCGTGCTTGTCCAGAATGTTATCAACAGCAGATGTTGAACCAATTTTTCAGAAGGAGTGAAATAGAAACAGTAGGAAACAGAGTCGTAGAGCAATATGGGTAGGGAAGTGGTGTGGCGAGCCGGTGGGAAAGGAAAGAAACAACAAAAGGTGGAAAAGAGAGAAGAAAGGAAAAAAAAAAGGAGGGGGTTGAGGGAAAGGACCCAGGAGGATCAGAGCAAAGAGATCAGGTAGCTATATAAAGAGAAAGGCGGTTGGACATGGAAGTATGACATGTGGTCCCCATACTTTATTAAATGACTTGGAGGTATTGCGAATAATGCTAGTTATATATTCCATTTTGTATGTATACCAGATTCTGCCAATGATCGTAGGAGCAGAAGGCTGCTTCCAGTCCATGGCTATTTGACGTAGGGTGGCTGAGGCTATGTGTCTGAACATTTTCATCTGATGGGTGATAGCTGAGGGGATCCCAAGCGGAAGGAGGAAGTATCTGGGGGAGAAGGGGATGTCAATTTGCAATAATTGGCATGCAAAATCTTGGAGTTCTGTCCAAAAAGGGATGAGCTTAGGACATTGCCACCATATATGGAGGAAAGAGCCATCAGATGTGCAGCCTCGCCAACACCTGCTGGATGAATCGGGGAAATAAAATCAGGATTTGGTAGGAACCAAGTACCACCGATATAATAGCTTATAAGGATTTTCTTTCAGTTTTATACAAATAGAACTGGAGAGTGTTGATTCTTATTTATTTCCAATCATCGTCATCATCCAACATCTCCCCAAGATCTGCCTCCCATGCTTGCTCATGTGTGTCCCTGGTTCCCATGTTTGGGGCTTTAAGTTCCCAATACAGAAGGAAGAATGTCACTGGTCTTGCTGTTATGTATGTCTTAATAGTAAAATGAAAACTTTGTAGTTGGAGATATAGAAAAAATTATTTGTTAATAACAAGTTTCATTTTTAAATCATCAAATGAAGGGAAGGACGCGTCCTTAGTGATATTGTTAAGGTATCAAATTCTTGCCCCATTTGTAGCTGAGTTTATATTTATCCAAGATATAAGGTGCTGATCCCTTTTTCTCTAGGTCAGATTTGACCTGTGAAAGTAGATTGGGGTAGTTGGCTTGGAAGAGCTGACAGTATTGCTTGCTAATTTAATTGCCTAAGTATTAAAGTTTCTTCTGATGCCATTTGAAGGGGAAATGTTGGGCAAGGCTAGATCTAATTATGTCTAAAAGGTAAAAATCGAGCATTTCTGTCTTAAGAAGGTTAATTTTGTACCCGGAAACGCAGCCAACGGTATCCATGACATATGGAGCGGGGGTACGGAGGCAGATGGGTCAGAGAGGGTCAGGAGTATGTAGTCTGCATATAGGGAGTTTTTATGTTCCGATTTCCCCATCTTGATTCCCAGTATGGAGCAGATTTTTGTGGTAAGGGGTTCTATCAAAAGTGCAAAATTTAAGGGTGAAAGTGGGCATCCTTTTTGTGTACCATTGGAGATTGGAAGAGGGGGAGAGGCGACTCCATTAGCCACTACCGTTGCTCTAGGGGATCTATATAAGGTCATTAGACCACTTAAGAATTTACCAGCAAAGCTCATTCCCTCAAGACTCGACATAAAGTTACAAGAAATGTGATCAAAAACTTTCAACGTCAAGTGCTATAATCGAAGATAGCTGCTTTTGTAAATGAATAGAGTGCACAAGCTCAACGCCTGTGGATAGAAACAGATTTGTAAAACACTCAAGACATATATTTCTGGTCTTATCAACACATACTCTTGATGTCCGCTTCGACTACTCCAACCACCTTCTATTTCTTCCTGTCTTACCTCAACCCATACAAAGAACTCTTTACCCACACTATATCAGGTTCTCCTCCTGAAGACCTGTGTTTTCAAAGAATCCTATTGCTGTAACCTATAAATAATCTCAAACCGTTTATACTTCATTGATCGTTGGCTCCAGTAGTTACTTTCCCTCTGCCTTATGTGTTACATTTATCTCTTTATACAGCTCATATGAGTGGGCAGAGCCACCTCTCCTTATGTTTCAGGACATATTGGATGGGTAGGATATGGTAATAGACTGAGCATTTCTGTTACCTGGGAGACTGCAAGCCAAATATAGAGAACAAAAAGTAGAACAAAGAATGTTTATAACACGGCATTCCAGAGTCCATCCAAGGATTATAATTAATAAAATACATAAACTTTATTATTAAAAACAGCTTCAAACCCAAGTACTACTACAGTAAAATATAAAACTAAAATGTGCAATGACCATATTGTATTCACACACAATTTGTTTTTGGGTCCATGTCCAGGGGGTTTGATGGTGTGCTTGCAACTAATCCTTAATTAACTGCATACATCTGTAGATGTACTATGAAGAATGCATGAATTCTGTAAAGCCTTAGAACCGCTGGTTGAGCAGAATTTCATATCTGAGCTGTCTGTTTTGTGTCTGAAAGTTTAAAAATCAAGCATTTCCGTCTTAAGAAGGCTAATTTTTGTTCCAGGTTGCAAATTAATTAAAAACAAGTTTTGGGCAAAATGATTGCGTAGCATTTAATGTAAATACGTAACTTTTGCTCTGCTTTTTAAATAATTACCAACTAAACTGTAATTGTATTAAAGAAGACTTCATTGCACCGGTAATTTTCAGGATATGTGTTCTGCCTGTATGATTATCCTCACTGTTGCTCCACATTCGTAGATAAACTCTGGACTCCCGTTTAGAAACTAGAAAATAATGCAGATGTGCAGCACATACGGTATATTGCAGAATAACCTTTTCCCAAATGCTATTCCTTACCAAGCTTGTGGAACTACATGTGGAAGGGCATTCTGAGACTTGTATATCGAGAACAGATAGAAAGTCACAGGTTGCTTACATCTAGGGTCTATGCTGTAGTCCTTTCCAGAATCCTTTCACAGTAGTAGATGGTTGTGGTGTATGATTAGGGCTTGTCAGCTGTTTAACACTTCTATTTCCACATCTTACTCTTACCTTGTGTCTTTTATGTGTTTTCACAGCTCTTTAACAGAAAACCGCACGTCGACCATTTACTACACAAGTTCACAGAGATCATTGCAAGAAAAGAGCCATGGGGAACATCTTTGGAAATCTGCTAAAAAGCCTTATTGGGAAGAAGGAAATGCGAATACTCATGGTGGGACTTGATGCTGCTGGAAAGACTACCATATTGTACAAACTGAAACTTGGAGAGATTGTTACTACAATCCCAACCATAGGTATTATTTACATTGGACTTTACTTGCTAGTATTAAATGTAGTTGTTTGCATTGTGCCGTGCACTGTCAGTAATTGGCTGGTAATGTAATGGCAAGTGAAATCTTGCTTTAATAAAATAATGTTATAAAATATAGTGAGACTTAAACAGAACAGAAATACTTGTGTTGCATTTTTACTGGTTATGAATGGGGGCTTTGTGTCATGGAGGAGACACCAGTTTATTGCAAACAACCATCTGGATTTGTGGTTATAATTGTTATTTCTCTGACTCACATTACACTTTATTACCTTTTTTCAGAATGTACCAAAGTTGAGCTAATATCATAAATGGCTCCGCAAAAAAACTGAGGAGTATATATGATTTTTTTTTTTTATGTTCTCCAAAAATAATTCACTAATCCTGCTTGGAATACATATTCACCCTTTACAAAAGCATTTACAATCAAACTCGAAATTACTGTGGCACAACCTGACAGGTGGTGTAATGTGCACAAGTGTCCCAGCATGTTATACTATATACTGGGTGGAGTTTGTGGTCCACAAACCACTGTTAACACTATTAAGGTATATGACTTCTTCATATACTAATGTAACATTCCCCTAAAATGACAATCTCTTACTCTATACAGAATCATGCTGCCTGCAGGTTCTCTAGCTTTGCACTAGAGTTTCTTTTGACTGTTGTGCTAGAATCCTCTGGGTAATAGGTAAGCTATAATCAGAAGCATGTTGAAGACAACAGACCAACAACCTCTGATCCTCCAGTTGTTGGTGACCTACAAGTTGCTGTATACCACGCTAGTTACCAGCAGCTAAGCCTACTGAAGGCACAAACATGCTCTTAAAAATAGAGAAAAGTACTGTATGTATATAATTTCTACATTTCTGTTTCCAGTAGCTTAAACAAGCTCAAATATTTTAAATCTTTCTGTCTTTCTAGGCTTCAATGTAGAGACAGTAGAATACAAGAACATCAGCTTTACAGTGTGGGATGTAGGTGGCCAAGACAAGATCCGGCCACTGTGGAGACATTACTTCCAGAACACTCAGGGTGGGTTTCTATATGATTATTGTATGTGTAGGAATCTGTTTAGAATTCACCAGGATATGTAGTTTCAAAAAAACTACAATATTAGGGCTTGTGTGCTCTCCATGTCATGAAAGTTTTAGTTATGTAGACCTTATTATTTGTAAAATATTACGTGTATTTTTTTTTTTATTATTTTTTTTTATTGTGTGTTTGTTGCACTTGTTTTGTCTGTACCAAACATATCTTTCATTTGCTTATTCAGGACACTGCTTCTTTTTATTGCACAAAATGAGTGCACCAGTAATGACAGTCAGGAGAAGGTATTAGGCAGGTAACAGTTGGGTTTTTTTATTCGTGAGCCCTGAGCACGGTAAGATTATGTGAAAAAAATCTTGCACACAGATATGGATACCTTGCTTTATTTGAATTTCATGTCTATTCTGTGCTTAATAATTATCACCCATTGTAAATTATTGCAGAAAACATTTCTTTCCTATAAAATAATAGCTTAACACAAGAAATACAACCCAGTATCTAGCTTGATAACCAACGTTCCTCTGTTTTCATGTTCTGTTGGCTTGCACATGTTTCTGTCACTCAAGCCATTGTGGTCTGTTTGGGCAAGCATTATTCTGAGCATTTTCTCGCATAGAATGCCATACAGAATACCAACAGAGAAAAGCACTCCTAGATCACTATGTATGCAAACTGGAAAATGGAGCTTCAGTGATCTTCTGGCGTTTGGTCTTTCCCACACTGCCATGTTATTAACAGATATATATGCACAGATAGGGATTAAAGATCCCTGTGCCTGCAGTATTTTCAGAGTGCTTTTCTCTGGTCCCTTTCCTAGAGATCACAGCCTTACAAAAATGCTCCCAAAGCGCACATCTGAATGAGCTCTAAAAAAGGGAATTCGTGATTAAAACAATACATTTAATTACAGTTCAATGTATATTTTAAATTATTTTTCTACATATTTAACTAAAGTATACACTTGTTGGTAATATTTTCTTTGATACCTTGTTATTTGAACTTCCTGATTAGCCAGTGAATTGGACTGTAGACTAAAGTGGTTTTGCTGTATAAATGAACAGATCTAAGAATGATAGTGTAACAGCTGAAATGAATGTCTTTTTGCCTTTTTGTTTTGTCAGGGTTAATATTTGTGGTGGACAGTAATGACAGAGAACGGGTTAACGAGGCACGGGAGGAGTTAATGAGGATGCTGGCTGAGGACGAGCTTCGGGATGCTGTACTGCTTGTTTTTGCAAATAAACAGGTTTGTTTGCTGTGTAACAGTAAGATGCACCATAGCCTGCTGCCCTTATAAGGCCACAGGGTGTTAAAAATAAAGCGCATTTAATGCCTGTCAATAAAACCCTGTAAACACTCTGACAACAAATAATAATGTTAGTGAATGGACCTGTACATACCTGTTTTCTGACAAGCGTTTGCTTTGTGTCAATTTCTTTCTTGCCTAGAGCATTCCTCCGCTCATTAAAACATAATGGAGTTCTATGGGAGCACTTTATAAATGCATAGTACACTACAGTGTGGCAATAGAACAGTGGAGAAGTAGAACATATTATAAAGACGTAGAGGGCATAGTACTGTACATAAGTGTCACTAAGACGCAAGAGGCTTGATACAAAGACAAACAGGTGGATGAGTTGGGAACAGACAAGATAGGAGGAAAGAGGGCTCTGCTCATGGGATCTTACAAGAGGGGGGTGGCACAGAGTGATAATAAGCAGGGGGAGGGTGGGCCAGTGAGACTGTAGGTAGGTGGGAGTCTGGTAGGCTTTTATGAACAGGTGTTTTTAAGGAATGGTTGAGGCATTGGAGGTTGGTGGAGAGTCTGATTGGACATGGACGTATATTCCCCTCGTGGGAGTGGCACAGGAGGCGGGAGTGTGATGTGGTTATCAGTGGAAAGTTACGGCATTGGTCATTGGCGGAAGAGAGGGTGGGAGAAATTATGGAGTGAGATGAGGTTAGAGATGTGGGGTGTGGTGGGCTAAAGACTTTAAGTGAGGGTTTTGACTTTAAATTAGATTCTGTGAAGAATGAGGAGCCATTGTTGGGTTTGACAGAGGTGGGAGGCAGGAGAGGAAAATCTGTCTCGCTGCAGTGTTGAGGATGGATTGAAATGGGAGAGATAGATGAGAAGGAGGCTAGACAGGAGGAGGTTTTAGTAGTGTAAACCGGAGGTATTAAGAGAGTGGATAATGTTGGTAGCTGCAAGGAGGCCATTGGAGAACAAGCTTTGTATGCACTGTTAAAAGCAAGGACAAAGTGCAAAGTTTATATTTCTTTAATAGTTACTGTCTTTCTATACCCATATATACAGGGCCTAATAGGCAGTCATCCATTATATAGGTAGTAATATAAAGTCTCTACAAATATTTTATTTGAAATCACAATGCCTTTTGTGCTGTGTACACATAAAACATTTTCCAGCTTTATTCATGTCCATGATGGCATATTTGACCCTTTATTTCTCACTGTTAATACATTAATCATTTTTATACAGGACCTTCCCAATGCTATGAATGCTGCTGAAATTACAGACAAGCTTGGCCTCCATTCTCTGCGTCACCGCAATTGGTACATCCAGTCCACCTGCGCCACCAGTGGAGATGGTCTCTACGAAGGGCTGGACTGGCTAGCCAACCAACTAAAGAACAAGAAGTAATGACTAGTGGCCCTACCTCTGCCTCCCCAGTGTGCGCCTGACTCTTCCTCCCCATCCTATCCATCCAGATTTCCCTCAGCCGGAGCAGGTTAGGGTTGGCTTCTCCCACAGACCACCCCATCCCACCTGCCTCTCCAGGTTCCACACACGCTTACTTTGCCGTTTTGGTTTGGGGTGTTTTTATCGGGTGCCGTGTTTCTTCCGACTCAGCCGCTGTTGCTCTTTATTTGTCCTTTGGAGATTGTGGGTGGGGGAGGACTTGTGAGATTTGGCAGTACATGCCATATCAATCTATCCCCTGTAGACAGGGCTGGTAAGGAAAGGATTTGGGAGCTGTGCTGTTTTGTGTCAGTATGTTCTGTGGAAGCTCCCTATGCTGAACATTGAGAGATGTATCTGGCTTATCGTGTTTGTTTTTAAGGCAGGTTGTATCAATGGTTCATAAAAGATAATTTAATTAGTAAACCAACAAAGTAAAATGTCTTTTTATTTGCTTTAAGAAGGGGTACCATCAAGTTTGCATCCTAATAGTAAATAAACGTAACTTGTATTACTTACAGCAAGGTCCTTTTTATAACCGTTTACAGCATCTCCCACTTATAACAAGGTTGTATGATCTAAACAAATGTGAAAGTAATCCCATACTTATACTGTAGTCTACATAAGCATAGATCCTATTAGGTGGTGCTTAAACCAAGTGTTGCTGCTCTTGTGCTTCATTTGTATCAGATATGCAGGAGTTGGCTTCTTTACTCTGTTTGAATAGAGGTGTTAAAATGAAATGCAGTGCAATAAAGATACAATGTTTGCAATCAAAACTAATTCCATATACTCTGACGGTTAAAGCTGGATGCACAAGCCATAGTATGTCCTTAGCAACTGTTTTGAGCCAGTGGGAGAATTAAATGTATATGAATTGTGCATGTGGGTTGTGCTTTTAATTTCTAAACACCTGCTGTAATGAAATAAGAGGTTATTCCAGCACATTGTGCTCTAGTAGTTAAATCTCACCACCCTTGTTTATAATGACTCCAGCAGCTCCCAATGATGTAACTGTGGCAATCTACACTCCTCCTGTCAGTTACATCACTGGGAGCCCATCCAGCTGTTCAACTTTTCAATGCAAATAAAAGCATTTGGCGTTTTAATTAAAATGAAGAATTTAGTGTAGTCTGCACTGACACTTCTATTCAAACTTGGTTTGTTAAATTTTTATTTATTTTTTAATAGATTTTGGCATGATAATTCTACTTTATATGAAAGTAGACAGACCTTTGCACTCATGGTTTCAAGCTGAATCTTTTTGCAACTTGTTGCTCTCTCAAGCAAAAGGCATGACCGGGATTTAGTATTAAGGTGATTCATCTTTACATCATATATCTGCAACAGATTTTCCAAGTGACCTTTTTCTGTCTGCAAAATGTTTTCAGATGGAATAATTGTGGATTATTGGTTTGGAAAGAATGTCAGATACAGATATAACACACAATCATATCGATTTTGTGGGGGGGGTTTCCGGTACAAATTAGCTGAAATATAACCCCGGATAGACAACCTTCTGACCTATAGCAGTTAGCTGAGCATCATGGGAGATTTAATTCAGAATGTCAAAGGTTGCCTGTTCTTATAGTAGTCCATTATTCATTTCTAAGGAACACGAATGTCGTGCTGTCATCATGTTTTTTCTGAGGAAAAGTCTGCTACTCTAGTACTTGGAAAAGGAGCATTACAATTAGAAAACCCTCACATTCTGGTAACTCAGTGGTCGAAGTTGGGGTGTATACGGTGGTATGTCATACCGCCACTTCTCCTACTGCCTTCATTGTAAAACTATCAAATTCCATTCACTTACATTCTCATTACATTTTACATACCGCCACTTGTAAGTTTCCACTTTGACCACTGGGTAGCTCACTGAAATTTTCCTTCTTTTACTTCCAAAGTAAAATTAATACTGTGGTTTGACGGAGCTTAATGCACCATGGTAAACCCAACTATCAGTACTTGCATATGAACGAAGTATAAGAGTTGGCTTGTTCTCTTGTTTTTCTATACATAGGGGTCTATGCATTGATAAGATGCGGTGCACCTAAACATGCAGCGTTGCACATCGCAGTGATGCATATTTATGCACCACTAAGATGCATCATACCTGGGCTACTCTGGGAGCCCTGGCAAAGTGACCCCTCTCCTACTGAACGGAGGAGATTTCTGTGGCAAACATACTTAAGAGATGCAGAAACAGTAGTAGTGTCAAATTAGGTTGTTGCATAGACCCCAAAGTTTCTGAAATACGTGTCTGTTATTTATCAGCATATTTTTGTGATTGTGAGTGGGAGCTGTCATGGTGCATGCTTTGCCAATGTCAAATTAAATATCCATAGTTCTCAATAAAAACAGCCACCCAGTGACCAATTTATAGTAATAAAAAAATAAATAAAAAGCTTTGTTATTGCAAAATAGAATTTTTTTTTTTGTTATTAATCTCTTGGATATGTGACTGCCTTTACTCTGCAATGAGAGTCATATAAAAACAAATATCTGGAAATCAAAATAATTTTTATTTACATTATGTAGATTGAGTTTTATATTTTACCTCCGTGATCTGACCAGTCACATAGATGTCCATGTGTACCCTGCTTAATCAGTTCACCAGAATGGTCACAGCAGCTGGAGATGAGTGAGCTGATCACTTGTGTGATTGTTAGTGAGGACAGGGCACCCTGCCTTGCACTATAGATAAGGAGAGAGTGGTACGTAAGATCAAGTAGCAGCATTTTGCTCAGAAAATACATAATGATCTATATAGATTTCCCTTTAATTTATAAATGAAAAACCGTTTAGTGTAGGGGCTGCAATATTACAAAGCTGGGGGGGCCAACGTTACAGTAATAAATCTATTTAAGGAGGATGACCTTAGAGCACTTTGATAAAACGCAGGCAAACTGGGGCAGGTACCATCCTTGATTTGCTGTTGACTGAATTATATACCCTGAGTTGCTGCTGGTAGTTAGACTCCTGGGTGCTATTGATTATATCCCTTTGAGCCCTGGGGTGTATCAAACCAGAATGTGGCACTAATAAACCTGAGCTGCCATTGTCCTCTTTCAAACCATGTAGTGCACTTTTTACATAAGGGACCATTTTGTTTTATTCAGCGATGGTTGATTTGATATTTATTGATATTGTTTGGTTTGTTTGTTTTTCTTCTAAATTGGTTGTTACTGTTGCCTCAGTAGACTTTCAGCTGTACTCTTCTGTCTTATCTTTTACCTCTGATCTGTGTGATGTATAATGGAACGTGTGGTTTAAACTGAGTATTCTCTTTTTTGTTTGTATATTTTGGAATGTAAGCTGTATGTGATTAAATGAATTAAACCACTGGAAGCAAGACGCATTGTTTGTTTTCTTGTATTAACCCAAGATTTAAACTTACCAGGTGACCAAATGGGACAAATTAAACATTTGGCAGCAAACATGTGACCGATCGATAAGCTAATCAAAATTCTTGATACACTGGTCCACTGGTTTGGACTGGAACACACAGGTGATTCTGTGACAGTCCTATCATTTTGACCACAGCAAAATCGCAAACCATTTTTGAGATATTCACTGCACTCTTCAATCCAACACCTCAAATGCAGGGGATAACTAAAGTTGAATCTGAAATTGAATAATACCTGCTAGTTACCGCAGATTTCAACATCTCGGTAACAACTCCTTAAGAAACATATATCAAGAGGTAGCACAAATAATAAACAACCTTCAAAACTAAGCCTAACAGCACTCTATCCATTGACCTGATCCACATATGAAATGACCTTACATGCAAAAAAAAAAAAAAGCAACCATCACTTAGGACTGAGGAGCAACTTCCTTGGAGAAAAACTACCACAACCACTCTGCCTCGGTGCTGACCAATGGGTTCTCATCTACTGCTTTCAAAATAAACAGCATCAGATAATGTCTGTTTTCTTCCTTGACCTTTGCATTAGTGACGGAGCAGTTCATGACCAGAATTGGAGCTATATCTGATATCTCCAGGAGGGTATACAGTGTAACAAGGACCAGCTATTAGTGTAAATAAAGAAATGCATAGAGAGTGGATACCATAGCATTGTATGCAGATATGTTATTGCTTCTATCTGACATGCAATGCTTCTTACCCGGGACCTAGATTTAACTGGGACAAATCTAATATATCTTCAATTTAAGAACCCTGTCCGACTATTCCTGTTCCACATCTCCCGCCGCAGTGGACTGATAAATATTAGCACTTTGGTATGTAGCTCTCGAACAATATGTCCCGATATTTCAAATATAATATTCAGCCTTAAATTGACTATATGAAAGGTAGGATGTAGGCTTGAAAGAAGTTGACACTCACTGTCACAGGGCATATCAATCTCATTAAAATTAATCTACAGTTTAAATGTCCTACAGCAATCGTCTGTTTATGTCCCTAAAGCTGTTTATCAGAAGATAGATCATTATATAGTGTCCTTGGTATGGGCGGAAAAGAGGGTTCGTGTTAAGCTCACCACTCTGCAAATCTAGAAGAATAGGCGGACTTGCTCTTCAAAATGTACAGTTATACTATTATGCCTCAGAGTTGGCACATATTAGACAATGGGTGACGTCTACATCTCACACTGACCTACATGATTACTTAATTGCTGAAAAAGCCTCCCCTTATGTACGGATCCAGTTCCTTATGACAAATAGACACACTAAGCAGTGTTCCCCTTTGCTGTCTCAGGCAATGAAAATATGGCACCATTCATCCAGGTTCATTGATGGTTCTGGATATGATCCGGAAACCCCCTTTGGTTCAAAACCAACCTTGGTGAACTTATATGTATGGATGGTGTGGCTGTCTAGCGCAAGTTTGGGACCTGCTATCTGGGACAATTATATGAGGGAGGGTCTCTTCGATCATTTAACCAACTTAAATTGTCGCAGGGCATTCCTAGGACATACTTTTACAGATATCTACAAATTTGACATGCCCTTGCTATTCAATTGAAAGATTCTCCCCCACATCTGTTGAGTGATCCTGTCCAACTTCTAGTAATGGGCCTCAATCCTCATCATCACATTTCCTTAATATACTCGTACTTGCTAGATGCACTGAATATTGATGGCCTCCTTAAACTAAAAAACTGGAAGACAGATCTGGAATTACTGCATGATAGGGTCTAGAGTAGAGCCCTTGAAAGTTCTTATAAAGTCACGCCTCTTCGTCTCCAAATTTAGCGGAAATGGAGCGGTAACCTGTCCTAAATGTGGGAGCTAGCGGGGCATCTTCTGGCATATGCTGTGGGATTGCCCTCGTGTAGCTACATTCTGGGGAGCAGTCATGGATTGTATAATTAAACTTCTGTTTAACTATACAGAAATGTGTCATTTATTAGTCCACAAATGTGTATATTTGGTTTAGGTCTAACCAAAAAGATACAAAATCTAATTTGACAGCTATTGTCCTCTGTCTTTATGTTGGCTACAGTGATGATTGTCAGAAAATAGATCGCACCAGAACGTCCGTTCCTTGGAGATTGGCTTGATCTGGTCAATGATATAGTTGGTCATGAAAGATAAATGTATAAGAGTGATAACAAGTTGCCAGATTTTATCACATTTATCTAATGTTGGAGGAAATCACCATTTGTTATTGAAAAACTAAGAGTTGGACTGTTCCTGATAGAATGTGATATCTGAGGAGGCACCCAGTCATTCGAAACACCATCTTATATTTTATTTTCATATAATCTCTCCCTGAAGAAAACCTACTATTTCTTTTATGTACTTTACTAAACTTAGTAACACCCATATAATACCCCTACATGGGTAATAATTGTGATGGTTATTGTTTTTTTAAAAATCAAATCAATTTTTTTTTACTTAATCAAAATAAACATATACAAGATATTTGGTCTTTTCAGTGATTCAGGAAACTGTCTGGATCATCCTTCTCCTATCTGATGTATGACAAACTGTGAAGTTTGCTCCAGCAACCCACACTAGTCATTTTGCTATAAGTGTGGCAGAACCATAAATGAATCACTTTCAGCAGGCGATAAGTCCTCCAACAACGTAGTTTGCTCACTGGGGACTCTGATATAAGCAGTATTTGTGCCTCTGGTAAAGCTGATTTGAATGCAACAAGTCCTGGAAGTTGCTGTGATATTATTTGACAGGTGTCTCCAGCCATGTGCCCCTTACTTCTAAGTACCATTTCCATTTCATCAGTATCTGTATTTGTGCCATACTGGTACGTACATCAAGCGCTTCCTTATCTGACCCACCCAACAATTGACAGGGAAGGATATCATTCTTCTTAATTCCTGCCCTTAATTACTATAACTACCATAGTAATTAAATTCTTAATTACTATGGTAAAACTACATGACTAAATGTGGACAGCAAAGGAAAATAGATACTTAATCACATTATCATTATCCATTAAATAAACACTATCCGTATATATTAAGCTGGAAAAAAAAATTGTGCAGGAGCAATGTAAATATATAACGTAAAAAGCACAGTTGCTTTTTTTTGTTTTTAAATCGGAACTAGAAAAAAGCATTACGTGACATAGTTCCAAAGAATAATGCATTCCACATTAATAAGAAAAGGAGGATTGTATTAACAATTCCAAGTATTACAATTTGCAACAACATATAGACAGAGCCGTAACTAGGGTGGTGCGGGCGGTGCCGTCGCCCCGAGCGCAAGCCCGAGGGGGCGCAGCAGCCGCCCGCTACCTTCCCCTCTGTGGCTCAAAGTAAAAAAAAAATATCTAAAAAAAATAAAATAAAATAAAAAACTATTGCCCCCCCCCCCCCCCCGCGACTCATGCAGGGGGGGGTGCCGCGAGTCGGGGGAGGGGGGGTCGGTTACCGCGAGTCGGGGGAGGGGGGGTCGGGTGCCGCGAGTCGGGGGAGGGGCTAGTGTGGTGGCTGGTCAAAGAATGATCACACTGTCTGTCAGACAGTGTGTATAAAGTTATTTGTCAGGACCCGCCCCCTCCCCTTCCAGGATGCTGTGCTCCGCTCCACCCCCCCCTCTGAAAAGAAAGTGAGGAGCGGCCATTGCTGAGCAGAGAGAGTGAGTCCCCTGCATCTACTGCTGACTGCTATGCTGACCATCCAGGAGGGAAGAAAAATAGGTAAGTAAATGTTATATTGTAATTAAAATATATATTTAAAAAAAAAAAATAGGAAATAGGGTGCTCCATCCAGGAGCAAAAACTGAGGGAGTGTAGTGGGGAAGCAAAATCTATGGGGGCAGGGGACATGAAAATGTATAATGATTATTTTTTGGTATTGTATTTTTTGGTATTTTGCATTTATGTATTCTCCCCTGTCCCTCTCATCTACCCCATCTGTGCCACCTTCTCCCCAGTCCCTCTCATCTACCCCCTTGTGCCACCTTCTCCACAGTCCCTCTCATCTACCCCCCTGTCCCACCTTCTCCACAGTCCCTCTCATCTACCCCCCTGTGCCACCTTCTCCCCAGTCCTTCTCATCTACCCCCCTGTCCCACCTTCTCAGTTCCTCTCATCTACCCCCCTGTCCCACCTTCTCCACAGTCCCTCTCATCTACCCCCCTGTGCCACCTTCTCCCCAGTCCTTCTCATCTACCCCCCTGTCCCACCTTCTCAGTTCCTCTCATCTATCCCCCTGTCCCACCTTCTCCACAGTCCCTCTCATCTACCCCCCTGTGCCACCTTCTCCCCAGTTCCTCTCATCTACTCCCCCCCCATGTGCCACCTTGTCCCCAGGCCCTCTCATCTACTACCCCCTCTGTGCCACCTTGTCCCCAGGCTCTCTCATCTACTACCCCCTCTGTGCCACCTTGTCCACAGGCTCTCTCATCTACTACCCCCTCTGTGCCACCTTGTCCCCAGGCCCTTTCATCTACTACCCCCTCTGTGCCACCTTGTCCCCAGGCCCACCTTCTCCCCTGTCCCTCTCATCTACCCCCTTGCACCATCTTCTCCCCTATTCCTCTTACTTGTCATCCTGCAGCCCACTTCCAGCACTGGGTTTATATGTATTTAAAAATCCAAATTTATATAGTGTATGTCGTGTAAAGTACAGGAAATAGAAAATTTGTCATTTTCATATTCATAATCTATGATTTCTATTTTCCTCCACATAGTGTCTATTGCAAAAAATACAGGTGTAGCCAAGGGCTCTTATATTTTTTTACTATAGTGAGAGAAATTTGTATAGGTTACACCTGTATTTTTGAGGCTACCAACTACACAGCAATACAAAAGAATTCATTCAGTAAAGTGCTAGCCACACCCCCACATTAGGTTAGCCACACCCACTTGGCAAATGTCACTCCCTTTTAGATGGGGGGCGCCGGTGCCCTGTCTCGCCCAGGGCACTAAAATGTCTAGTTACGGCACTGCATATAGACAATGCACCTGATTGACATTACATACTAACAAGTGAATAGCTTAGATTGGGTTTTGGTCACCAAATTCCATCTATATAGGGTTGGTAATTATAGTGAATGCCAAATGCAAGCAGCATGATAAGCATTGGGAATCAACGAATGGTGTTTTAGGAGAGCCGAAAGGGTGTTAAGTGGGAGCAATCACATAGTTTCTGTTTTTTAAAAAAAGATCAACAAATATTTGCTGATATTACTCAGACACTGCTGGAGGGCTATTTCACACTTTCCACTTTGATATTTTAGTAACTGAAGTAAGCCCTGCAAAGATACATGAGATCGAGTACACCTTTGGGGTAATGAGTCAATTATTAAAACAACATTCTGAAGCAGTAATCTCATACTTGCCGACTTTTAAAACCTGGTCAGGTGACAAGTGCAGGAGAGGGCCCCCGCCCATATCATCAATTACTGAAATTCACAGCATTGCATAGTGGGAGGTGGGGCTTCATGATGCATATTGTCATTAAGCCTAACATGTAAGTCCCTGGCTGCGGGAGAGGAGGCATATCCACCTCATGATGGGGGCATAACCAGGTCACAATGGGGGCACATCCATGCCCCCACAGGGCTGCTTAATGCTGTAAAACGCTAGGCTGCCCATTGGCTAGCTCTCTTTCCAAAATGTTCACACCCGTGGGACAAATATGTCCCCAGGTGTGACAGCGGGACAAAGCCCTAAAATCGGGACAGTTGGGAGTTATGGGTTATGGTACGTGCACTTTCTCCTAGCCTTGTTGACTACAGTATACCATGATTTAGACTTGACTGTATGAATTTAGTGTGGAAGTATCTGTCAAGAAACTGACAGACCTGTCAAATATCTTCTACGTTACATATTGAGTGCACGTAAATGAAATATATGGGTTAGGCAAATTTTAGCTTGATAATAAGGCTTTCTAGGGTGAGCTGAAATATCACTTAACCTAAGGCAAAAACTTGCAATGGGGGGTAAATCTAGTGATTTACGTATCCGCTTGGAGGGGTCAACATGCAGTCAGCCAATCGGAAGCATCTAGATAGTGTTGCTGATAGTCATCGTCATCATTGTGTATCCTACCATCAGACCTCCAGCACACACAAGAGGAATGCCTCCTAAAAGACATATCAGCTGATGAATACAAGTCTTATTGTGTCACAGTTACATGAACCCACCCTTACTGTACTCAACCTACACTTGTCTGCCTCTATCAGTTCCCGTTCCACCTCCCAAGGTATATGGAGATGTAAGGGAAACATAAACAAAAAAGTATATATATGAACATATGCATTTTACTGCTCATGCGCAGGACAGAAACATGTAACTAACGCAAATACAGTACTTCCACCTCTAAATGAGCTCCCTGATGTTCAGAGCTGAGATCAGATCTTGCTGTGTAGATACAACCCCTCTGCACATTTAAAACTGCTATTAAGATTTTTTTCGATGAGCTTAAATAATGGAATGACAGCGGGCCAGTAGCCTGCACACAATGGAGGCCTGTTGTGGGGGAACCAATATTCATCATATCGTACCTGGTTGGGTGGGTCAGACAGGAAGCGCTTGCTGTACGTACCAGTATGGCTGGAATTAATATGAATATGGGTCCTGAATATTACCTGTAAGGGCTTCAGTGATGTCACTGATTCCAAGTGAATGAAGAGGCTGCATTTACATGGATGTTGGTACAGCTCACACAATGGCTGTATCCACTGTGCAGACAATATACAATGTAGGTTTTATAAAACAGGTCTCCTAAAATAATGATTTTATGCAGTTTTATCACATTGATGTGTTTTCCTATTTTTTATTGATGCTGTAACCTATCAATACCAGGACACCACATAACAATGTGCTGGTCTTACATTGGCAGCTAAATGGCTGAATAAAAAGAGAGAGATGAGAGAAGAGAGGAAGTGAATTTCCCACTTTCACAGACAAGATAGCACTTTAATTTCCAGCTGGGGAAAATATGCAGTTCTCAATGATGATAGAAGTCTAGTGAGATCATTTTTGGCCGCTGGAGTAGTGCATGCTACAGCGTTTGCATTATATGTTTAAATGTACTGACACATGACAAACCTAAAGACGATGGGCCTGATTAATTAAAGATCTTAACTTGAGAAACTTCTTATTTCAGTCTCCTGGACAAAACCATGTTACAATGCAAGGGGTGCAAATTAGCTTCTGTTTTGCACATAACCTATCAAGTATTTGTGTGCTACGTTAAAAAACAGTCAGTATTTAACTTATGTGCAAAACAGAATACTAATTTGCACCCCTTGCATTGTAACATGGTTTTGTTCAGGAGGCTGAAATAAGAAGTTTCTCAAGTTAAGATCCTTAATGAATCAGGCCCAATAACAATGAAGTAAAATTTTAAATCCGAAAAAAATATCTGAATTTCAACAGATGCTGTTATGTTGTACACAATAATAAAGAATAATAATAGTGCATATTTTATTACAATGCCACTAATCCCAGTGACACTTTTCCTCTAAATTACACCACTGGTGCTATACTACTAATACCATAATACAATATATAAACACGTGGGTTGAAAATATACCAAATCCCATTCATTTAAATAAAAATAGACATTTAAAAATAAATCAAGAAGGAAGTTGATAGGTATATGAGCAGCTTAATTAATGTAACATTTATTCTAACAGAGTTTGTGTGACAATAGAACTCATGTTACCTGTTTAGTTTTATTTGTTCAGTTTGGCTGTTGGTGACACTAGTATTAAAGGGTCATTTATGACAATTCAAAAGGCAGTGCAAATGCTGTATTGTGAGTTCATACATGCAGGGCCGGTGCTAGGGTCCACGACGCCCTAGGCATTTTTAAAAAAGCAGTGCCCCCACCCCCCTGCAAAATTCGCCGCCATCCTCTACTTACCTTGTCTCACCACCGCCGCCTCTCTGCTCCGTCTCCTCCCCTCCACTCACTGACACTAGTAAGTGGAGGGGAGGAGACGGAGCAGAGAGGCGGCGGTGGTGACAAAATAGCCTCTTCCCCCCTCCCCGTGCATCTGAATGCTGTGCGGCGGCCGTGACAGGTATGGTCAGCGGTCGCCGCACAGTTTTAAAGTCTTTTAGTATTCTGTGGCGCCCTCCAGAGCCCGGCGCCCTAGGCAAGTGCCTAACCTTGCCTAATGGGAGCACCGGGCCTGCATACATGTAGTTTTGCACAAATCTAGTTGTATATATGGGGAGCACATGAAGTTGCAAACCAAGATGGCAGCATACATGTGGGTGCAATAGTTTTCACCTCTTAATAGCAAGGAATACCCCGATCTGCCTAGCTATTTCTGAGTGCAGAATGTGTTTATCCATGGTCAGCTGGATGGCACAGTGGTTAGCATTGTTGCCTCACAGTGCTGGGGTCATGAGTTTGATTCCAAACAAAGCCCTAACTGTGTGGAGTTTGTATGTTCTCTCCAAGTCTGTGTGGGTTTCTTCTGGGTGCTCGGGTTTCCTCCCTCAGTCCTACTGATAGGTTAACTGTTTGTGTGAGTGTGAGGGAATTTAGACTGTAAGCTGCAATGAGGCAGGGACTGATGTGAATTCTGTGTACAGTGCATAGTACACAGAGTTTATTCAGGGCGTTCAACCTGCCTTGGCTGGGCATGGATAGTGAGTGTGACACCTAACTGGGTGTGAGTCATGATCATTTAGTCAGGTGCTATGCTGACAGCTCTCTTCTCAGACTGCTGTAAAACATCACAGGTAAGTGCAGCCTTTTCCACAGGCGGGGCTCATGGTGGAAGGGCGGAAAGGGGCGAGACATGGTAAATTGCATCATTTTGGCCCCTTCCCCTGATAAAATGGTTCCATTGCGGAGGGAGGGGCCAAAATGATGACCATCATTAAGGCTCCCATCTTGTTCACTAGGAAGTGAGCAAGATGAGAGAGAATTGCCTGCTCTCCCGGGAGTCCAAGAGACCTACCCGGATTTCGTGAGTCTCCCTGGCATTCCGGGAGAGTCGACAAGTATGACATAGAATATGAATATGTTGGTGAAAGACAAATTTGTAATCCCCCTGCCAAAATCCTACACGGGCCCCTCACTCTGCCTCACTTTAGATAACTATGGGTCCAAATCAGGGCACACCCTATCAAAGTATTTGTTTACAGTTCATTTTATATTGTTATCCTTGCAGGTTAACATATTTCACAGAGTGAGACAATTGGTTTATGTCTGCAGTAGTGTGTATAAGATTACTGGCAGATAATCATCTCTCACAGGAGCACTAGTTACATCAGGGAACACTGACAGATCTGTCACAGCTTGAATGTACAAATTACTTTTCTGGCCTCACATAAACTGTGTCTTGGTAAGTTGAGTTTCCTTCTCTTATTTTAGTGTGCCACACTTATAGGCCTCTGATGCATAGTAGAGGTGGAGACAAGGAGGATGATTTGCCGTCGGTACATGCCGTTCAAATGTATCTCTGCAGGGTGTATAAGTCCCTGAGGTGCTATGTCTCATGCACTGACCTGCCTGACATATTATTAAGGGTGGGGGAACTACTGCAGATTTTTTTTCTTCTTCTAACTAATGTTGTTAATCAAGGTTCTCATCTCCAGATGTCTGGGTTCTTAATCTTCACGGCAGATGTGCTGTGAGTTCAGTGACCAGACATTTTATTTGTAGGTTACTGCAGACAGTGTGGTTTAGCCGCAGGGAGGGGGCATAAGGCAGATTAGACAGGACAGGCTAGACCAGAGGCTTATAATTTGGGGACACGTGTTAACCTTATTTAACCTTATGCATTCACTCTTCTATTAACTCATTAACTAAAGTGCTGTCTCTCAAATGAATAACGTAGCCTGTTCTTAAAATAAAGAAAACATTTCCAGCAGAAAATGTATATATACTGCATAAACCCCTACATACCCTACAGTCTGCATCTATACAAAACAGAATTTAGGAAAATAGATGTTTGGCATTGATATTGCATTAAACTGGTTCTTCATTTCTGAAAAGAACAGACAAACGACGTAGAAGCATGCACTGATGCAAATCTGCTTTACTAAATATTACACTATGCAACATATTTCAAATGAAAGACACACTTGTATTGAAACTAGAGCTGGATTAAGGCTCTGGGGGGCCTGGGGCGGGCACTTAAGCCAGGGGGGCCCCTATTATGTATAATTGTTAGCATTTTAGACAAATTTTTAGACAAATATACAGGCAATACTGTGTGCCCTACTGTTAGGTGCACACAGCTCTGCCTTCACGAGCAGTACAGTGTGAAGCAGTACACACCTCCCAACTGTCCTTGTAGTCGGACCAAATCCTGACTAAATGAGACAGTCACCCAAATTTGGGACTGTCCCACCAGACGGTTGGCAGACTGTCCTGCTCTCTCCTACCTGTCACTTTCACCACCTGTGGCTGCTGGTGTCTTTAGTTGCTGCTTGTCTGGATCCTGGAATGTTGGGGGTCCTTTTTGGGAAAAAAAACGAGTATATGTAATTTAGAAAACTCCAACCACCCCCAACATTAAATCAATAGCACCTACATTTAATAATGAGGCCCTAACATTAAAATAATAGTATTCACATTTGATAAATAGATTTTTTTTAAATAGATCTATTTTACTCTACCCAGCCCTCACATTAAATTAATAGTACTCCCATTTAATAAATAAACTTATTTTCCTCCCTCCAAACAGCCACAGCAATAAATTAATAACATTTATAATATATAACCATTTCCCACAACCATGCCCGGCATTAAATAATGCATATTGACATTTTATAAATAGTCCTCCTCCCCAAGCTCAGCCCCACATTCAATTAATATCCCCAAACCACCCCGGTATTAATTTAAAGGTCCCGTCACCTCATCTTAAATTAATAGGCCCTATTATTAAATTAAATAGACCCACCATCACCCCACAAGTAAATTAATAACACCCACCATTAAATAATTAGCTTCAACCCACAGTCCACAATTAAATTCATAATAATAATTAACTCCCTGATCAGTCAATCCTCTCATCCTCAGTCATTAACCTCCTCATAATCATTTAACATCTCAGCCTCTTTATAACCACTTCATCAACATCAATCTCCCCATCACAAATTAACCCCCAACTGTATAATTAACCCCTTATAATGATTAACTATCTCATGATCCCCTCTTCATTAGTTAACATCTCCTGGCAGCACTAATAATCAGCCATCACTGGAGGCACTTTTCAGGGATCCTACTTAAAGAGTTCCATATCCCTGGTTTGTATTGTGCTCCATCACCCTCCCCTTTACAGACTCACCTGTTCGGCTGATTAGATACTTGCACTAACCGGCAGGTGTTCAGGTATACTTAATAAAGTGGACAGTAAACGTTTTTATATATATATATATATATATATATATATATATATATATATATGTGAGTGTATATAGAAAACGTTTAGTGTATATAAAAATGTTTAAATGCACTCCAATCTAGGCAAAGCAAATACAATTCTTTCAGACGCTTTCTTGCAAGAGATGATTGTTGATGCAATACAGTTGGTTTGAGTATCACAGAAACTGCTGATCTGTTTTCTCAAATCCCCTGTTGTTCCTACCTATTTTCACATATCCCCTGTTGCCACACATACATATTGCCCCTGTTGCCACATATACATATTGCCCCTGATGTCACATATCATTTTCCCATATTCCCAGTAACTTGTGGTTTTCCTGTAGCACCTACTGCTGCTGACCTCCGTCGTCTGACAGGAACAGCTACTGTCATGAGTCAGCAGCCCCCCCCACTCAGCAACAGGCAGCCTTGTGATTGGTTGCCTGTTGCTCCCCAACGACCATGGACCAGCCCCTAGACAATACCGAAGCCCACAGCGGGCGGCCCTCCCCTACTGAGGCCCAACAACCCCTCCCTTCCCCCGGCGCCTGTAATTAGAAAGTTGGTCTCTGAGGAGGTGCCAGTCTCCGAACAGCTCCGGCCAAGCACTTTTTATTTTATTTTAATTGCAAAAAACTGCAGTTGCTCTTGGTTTGGGGAAGGGGGGGGGGGGGGGCTGAGAGAGGGGGGCCCAGGACATGTGCCCCCCCCCCCCCTCCCCTTATTCTGGCTCTGATTGAAACCCATTATATAATAGTGGAGGGGTGGTTTTCTCCCAGAAAGCAATTGAACATCAATATTTCACTTTTTATCAAAGGTTGTGTATTCCTGTGCTCCATAATATACATGAGTAACTGAGTCTTTTATACTTCATTAACTATGTCATCATACTCTCTTTTTCTCCTTTGCAGGAGGTTGCTTCCAGGGGTGGTTAATGAACTTAAAGTAGCCTTGGACAATATTCTGAAAGTGGCCGAATGTTGTAGGTGTGGACAAATTGTCTGTAGGTGGGGTCAAACTGGTAGCAGGCGGGCAATTTGATGGCACCCCAATGGAGTGGGCATGGCCATAATAGAAGTGTCACGCCATCCAACTCCATCCTCTTCAATTACACAGACAATACTCCATGCTCCCTGTTATACGCATGCTTCTCCTGCTCCGGAGGCAGAGCATAGTGAAGCCGGACATACCACCTGATAGGGTTGGGTGTGAAAATTCTCCCATAAAAACAGAATTAAGATATTTATCAAGATATCAATATATATCATAATAAATATCCAATTGGCATCTATCCAGTACAGATGGCCATATAGTTAGTCCTGTACAATACAGAGAGCCATTCAGTGGCCCCTGCACAGTGCAGAGAGCCATCCTGTGGCCCCTGCAAAATGCAGAGAGCCATCATGTGGACCTTGCGCAGTACAGAGAGCCTTTCAGTGGTCCCTGCACAGTGCAGGGAGCCTTCCAGTGATCCCTGTGCAATATTATTATTATTATTATTATTATTATCCTTTATTTGTTAGGCGCCACAAGGTTTCCGTGGCGCCGTACACAGTAAAAAACAGTCGACTATACAGGGTGAAACAGTACAAAACAATAAACAAAAATACCAATACTTCAGAAACTCCAGGCTGGCTGATGCAAAAAATGGAGCAGAAGAACAGGTAGGGAGACATGAGGGAAGAGGGCCCTGCTCAAGTGAGCTTACATCCTAAGGGAGGGAGAACAGAACAGGCACAGGGGGAGCCAGATAAGGTAAGGGGGAGAGCGTGTTGAGAGCGAGAGGCGGGGTTATGTGGATGGTTGGTATGCTTTAATACAGATAGTCTCCATGTGACCCCTGCACAATACGGAGTGTTTCTTTGTGACCCCTGCACAACACAGAGCCTGGATGGATATCCACAATTGATTAGAATAGCAACGTCCTCCTACCTCACCTACCTCAAGAAGTGTCTTGCATACTGGTATGTGAAGTACATGGAGTAGATCTCACATGTCTTGAACTTATATTTGCCTATCCAGTAGAAAGCAGTTGGAACACAAAAGGCCACTTCCGGCTTCTTTTGGATGGGTGCCCAGCTCAATGAACATGTATAGGGGAGAGACAGTGAGGAAGGCTGTCACAGGAGAGAGGGGAAGACAAAGAGGGAGTCTATGCAGAGGCAACACCTTCAATGAGGTGGCTGGTCACCAGGAAGTACAGCAATGTCTGGGCCAGCCCTGCATGGGCCAGGGCCAGCTCAGATATGCCCAAGGCCATTCAGCCCTGGGTCCCAGAGTTTGACAATAAACAAATCAGATATGTAAGTGAGTACCCTGTCCGCCACAGCCTGTCCAGCACCTATCTGACGCGGTTGGGAAAATACACTGGAGCTTGATTAGGACTAGGTACCATCTTGAGTACACTTTATAAACTGTTTCCCTGACACTCAAATTAATGGATGTCTTAGCCACACGTTTTCGAATTGCTGACGGGTAGTTTACTTCTTAGAAATGTTATATATTAAGCAACTCTCCTTTATTTCCATTTCAACATGTAAAAATGTAGGCAAAATGGCTGCTACTGCGTGCAACTGTGTGCAACTAAAAAATAAAGGGTGAAGAAATACTATTATTATTCATGTTTTAAGAAGTAATAAAACCTAACATTTCTATTAATTTATTCTTTGACTGGAGAAAGGGGCAAATGGAACATCAAATATATATGTTGCTTAATGCTGCAAACACAAGTCAAATGTTTATTGTGTTGCACAATGTTCAGACACTGGGTTCCAAATAAAGAAAGCATATTTCATATGGATTAGCTATAAGCGTAGTTCCTGGAATATTCCTAGTCTTCCAGCATGCAATGGCTGACACCTCCAGCCCCCACTTTCAGGCTTAATGCTGAGGAAGCCACATAGCATAGCCGGTTCCTGTTATTCTGCGTTCAGGCTGACAGTCAGTGACCGGGGCATTTCCTGAATGTCTGTCCCACTTGCCAACAATGACCTCACACCAGCTATTTCCGCTAAAGACGCTCACTTGACCCATATGGAGGATTTTTCTTGCATCAATAATGAGACTAGATGCTCATGATAAAAGTGAACGTGTGTTGCACAACATATGAAGTAGTGGACTCACATAGGCCTAGACAAGACATGGATAGTTTTATACAGTACAATTAATTGCATTGCAGTATTAATTAATGTACTTTGCAGAAAGAGACAAGAAGCACGTAGTACACACTTGTCTATTTTATACAATGTGCAGAAATTTGGTTATGGACAATGACAGTCGAGTATAATAAAATTGAATGTAGCTCACTATCATTATGTTTTGTTGCTAATATTGCCACTCTGTAGCCTGTAAATACTAGTTTGGTGTTTGGGCCCCTAGGGCTCCCACATGGGTCTATTTATTATTGGGTGATAAGTCTTTTTTCTGTTAACCCAGTTTAGCAAAGGGTTAATGCTGGAGAAATCACAGATTTCTTTGGCATTAACCCCATTTTCACTGAGTAATGCTGTCACCATAGAGCGAGAGAAACGTCAAAAATGGACAATTTATCAAGTGTTAAAAAGTTTTCAATGCTGTGATATTTTTATCTATTGTAGTCAATGCCATCTGTGGATGGTGTTAAGCAGAGAAATATATACAAACAAGAGGCAGTCACTCACCTCTTCCTGCTTTCTCCTCTGGAGGCTGCCGGCTTCTCCCCTCCTTCCTCTGGGCAACAGCTTCTAAATAGAGCTGCATGTGTTTAAGAAGTGTGTGTGTATAATGATTAACACGCCGGATGAAATAGAGTTGCTCCTATCTGACCCGCTAAACCCATTACTCTGCTATTACCAACTAAAGACTTTATAGTGATGTCAGACTGGAGGAAGCCGGTAGGGGCAGATCAAAAAACATTTGGCTGCTCAATTGACCGAGAGCAGCCGCATGACTTGACCTCCTCTGCACAATGCAGAGAGGTCACAGTGCCAGCCAATCAGGGAAGAAGGAGAAGAGCATGTAGTGTGAGCTCCCTCCTTCCTCTGTGTGGGATCCAGCAGCTAAGTGGGAGAGGCATGTGAGATCTGATGGCATGTGAAAAGGTTAATGGGCAGGTGGGGAGATCTGCTGCAATGTGTTTGTAGATCTGTTGGCATGTGGAGAGGTAAGATTGGTGGGTGTGGGGGCCTGATGGCATGTATGGGGAATGTGGTTATATCTGATTGCATGTGGTTAGGCTGATTGGCATTTAAAGGGCATGTGGTGAAGTATGATGGTGATGGCATTTAACGGGCATGTGGTGAGATGTGTTGGCATGTGGGGAGGATGGTGATCATATAAGGGGTCATGTAGGGAGGTCTCATGGCATGTAAGAGGCATACGGGTTGAAGAGTTATATTTATTCTGATGTTTGCATTGGAAATAGCAGCAAAGGGGCTGTGGGACAAGGACCATCTTGCCTCCACAGGAAGATGCTGTACCTGTGTAGGGAATAAGCAGCTCCAAAGTGTGCACAGTGTGATTGTTTATTTCCCTGGACGGACTGTTGTCAGGAACTCAGATCTGCTGGGTGCAGTTAGAACAACTACTAGCAAGTAATCTGTTTCTGTATAAACTGCACACTTATCTCACATATCTGTAGTTCTGGTGATTCCTAAAACATTTTATAGTAGATTAAGTAGTATATTGTTTTTAACAGTAATTTAATATTTTGCACACACCCTTCCATGTGAGGGAAACCAATACATTTGGGTGGTTTTATTAGCTAGTTATGAAATACAAGCTACAGTACTATATAGGTAGGATGTGTTCAATGACAGAGCAATGTGTGGCAGTGGAATGTAGAATCCACCCCTTAATAAAAATCATGCAATTACCCATGGGACTACTAACCCTAAAGAAGTTGATCTTTTCTAAATAGGTTATGCTGCTCTGCATTTCTAATGATGCTGTAATTTATAATGGCTGCCAAAACATTGCTAACCCCATTGTAAATCTGAGTTTATCCCAGCCCTGAACGCTGAGCATGTTGTCAGTGTCCACCTTCCCCTGTTTGTTACAGACGGTAATATCCGCCTTTACTTATGAAAATAATACTTAACACACCAGCCTGTGTCTAGTCAGTACTGAAAGCAGGTACCAGTACTGCACCTGTCTGATTGCACAAATCTTTCAGAGGATTTGCAAACAAGTGTTTAAGGATAAACACTTTAAAGCTGCAATCATGTCCTAATTATAGTACAGTCAGAATTTAAATAATAGAAAAAGAATTGCTGTAACTCATGGTGGGCAAGAACGGAAGGGGTAAATTTAGTGTTAATTGACTGACAAAGTCTGGGGACTATTATAATGCTGATTATAGCTGTCAGAAAGACATTAGTGTGAGGATTCACAACACTAGCTCCAGATGACAGCTGTCAGAAAACAGCTGACATTGACAGCTACAAACACCTGCTCTCAATTCCTGTAATCAACACTCTGCTAAGAATAACAATCAAGCTAGTCACCTCACCTGGACTACTGCACAGCTTTCCCTACTCTGCAATCAGCCCTTCAGTGAAAAAGTCAAGTCAATCAGAACAATTAATCTCACCTGTTTGTAGACTTTATAAAGTCCCTCAGTTCTACCAAACATTTGCAGGAGCAAAGTTTGGTTTTGGATTTCTTTGCTTGTACTTTGAAATAGACTTGTTTTATTTGATTGTACATTACGATTCTACCTTCTCCAATGCTTCGTCCATCACTATTCTATGTTCACTTACCCCTTGGTTTTGGCTTCGTCCATCACTATCGCCCTTCTACAACCTTTTGACTTCAATTTGTACCTATCCTCTCAGGACTCCGCGGCTTAAACGGAAGTGGTGTGTCTCTGATAGGTACCCCAGGCAAGTGGTTCTTTCCTGAGAGATGCCAGCACTGTGACAGTGTCAACCTCAAAGATAAATTCTTTAGGGGCCACAGGGGGAATGTATTGCCCCAAATAATATGTCTGTTATATTCATGTCTGGTACATGTGTGTAAATTTAATTTAACATATTTATTGAATGCCAAATGATGTACTGACTCAAAGATATTTCTGTATGAAAAACTCATTAGCAAGCATTGAAATGCCATACCCCCACTGGCATACACCCACCTCTCCTAGTAACATCTTGTTCTCCTATTTTTGTACAGTAAAAATTGTGGGTATTTGCTCATATTAAACGATCATACAGCTTAGCTATTATAATCTCTACATAACTGTAATACAGGGTATTATTTGGGTTACTGATAACTCTGGTTGATTTAAAGTTTGGATTGCAGTTTGAGATACGGTAAGGAGGAACCTAAATAATTATAAGAGTGTAATATAAAAAGGGGACTTCAATCATTGCTAGACAGACCAGGTGATCTGCTGTGATTAACCCTACCGCACACACGTCACACAGGCTGAGTGGAGTGTTGTTGTTTGACAAATCAAAACATATGTGGATAAAGGTTTATTTTACACAATTGTTGTGACCAGATCCTACTACTCCTGTGCACCCAATTTACCTTCTGATCATGTTGATCAAACTTCCCAATAATTAAAAGGCAAAATCGGGACAAAAACGCGCACCTACAGTCCACCCAACCTTTGTCCAGATCCACCTAAACACATCCACATCCTGCATAAGCCGTGACTACATTCTGTCTCTATCCCTTACAGGGTCCGAGAGCCGTGATAGTACTGCTAAAATCTGGACTGTTGATCATGATAAATGACCAGATCTCCCATGTATGGATGCCATAATTCTAAAGTTCCTCTTTATGACTCGTTATCTGGAGTTCATTTTTTGTTGCTGTTTGGCTCATCGGAAGGTACCAAAACATATATCACACAAAAGGGAACAGAGTGATAAATCTATCTTAAAGGAGCCAGTCACCACGTAAAGCTGGGTATACACTACAGAGTTTTTGTCCAATAATCGGCTTAACCAGACGACATACGACCGCTCGTTCGAAAGACGGGTCAGTGTGTGCAGTGACATGATGGTCGAAAGTCTGCCCAAATTAACGATTGTGGCCTCATTTGGTTAGTCGTACCGTTCAATATTTTAGTTCCAATCTCCTTTCCATTGTGTAGTGTGTATAAATTTCCGGCCGATCCTCGACAGTGAGTACGAAATTACAATCATTGCTCACGACAACATGGCTGTAAAAAGTCGCTAATGGGACGTCCGCTCTTCCCTTTATCGTCTAAAACAAGGCTAGTGTGTATGCAGTCCATGGACCGAGCGATCGCCGTACATGGTACAAACAGTAGACTATACAGAGTAAAACAGTACAGAACAATAAACACAAAGTACCAGTACTTCAGAAACTCCAGGCAGGCAGATACAGTAGAGACGGAGTGGAAGAACAGGTATGGAGACAGGAGGGAAGATGGGCCCTGCTCATACGAGCTTACATCCTAAGGGAGGGTAAACAGAATCATGTACATAAGGGGGCCAGTGAAGCAACGGGGAGAGAGAAAGGGGGCAGGGGAGAACCAGAAGAGGTGAGAGGTTAAGTGGATGGTTGGTAGGCCTTAAGGAACAGGTGAGTTTAAAGTGGCCGCTTGAAGGAGCACAGATTGGGTGAGAGACGAATGGAGCGAGGAAGGTCGTTCCAGTGAAGGGGGGCAGCACGGGAGAAGTCTTGGATTCTAGAGTGGGAAGAGGTGATCAGAGTGGAGGAGAGGCGGCAATCATTGGCCGAGCGCAGGGAGCAGGCGGGAGTGTGAATGGAGAGGAGTTTAGAGATGTAAGGGGCAGTAGACTGAGAGAGAGCCTTGTAAGTGGTGGTGAGGAGTTTGAAAAGGATTCTGTAAGGGAAGGGGAGCCAGTATAAGGAAAGACAGAGAGGGGAGGCAGAGGAGGAGCGGCGTGAGAGGAAGATGAGTCTCGCAGCCGCATTGAGTATAAAGCGGAGGGGGGCAAGGTGGGAGCAGGGGAGGCCAGTAAGGAGGAGGTTGCAGTAGTCGAGACGGGAGATGATGAGAGCATGGATGATAGTTTTGGTGGCATCTTGAGAGAGGAAGGGACGGATGCGGGCAATGTTACGGAGTTGGAAGCGACAGGCTTGGGCAAGGGATTGAATGTGGGGGGCAAAAGAGAGAGAGGAGTCAAGAGTGACTCCTAGGCAGCGGAGTTGGGTGACAGAGGAGATAGTGGAGTTGTTAACAAAGATAGAGAGGTCATGGTGGGAAGGGAGTCTGGGTGGGGGAAAGACAATGAGTTTGGTTTTGGAGATGTTAATTTTAAGAAAGCGAGAGGACATCCAGGAGAAGATGGCTGAGAGGCAGTCAGTTACACGAGAGAGGAGGGAGGAGGAAAGATCAGGAGAAGAGATGTAGAGTTGAATATCATCAGCATATAGGTGATACTGAAGACCGAAAGAGGAGATGAGAGCCCCAAGGGAGGAAGTATAGAGCGAAAAGAGTAAAGGGCCAAGAACAGAGCCCTGGGGGACTCCAACAGGGAGAGGGGAGGGGGTGGAGGAAGAACCAGACGTGGATACGGAGAAGGAGCGATTAGTAAGGTATGAGGTGAACCAGGCATGGACAGAGCCAGAGAGGCCGAGTGAGAGAAGAGTTTTTAGTAGGAGGGGGTGGTCTATGGTGTCGAAGGCCGCGGAGAGGTCAAGGAGGATGAGTATGGACTCGGAGTAGTGACCCTTGGATTTGGCTGATAGGAGATCATCGGTAACTTTAGCCAGGGCTGTTTCAGTGGAGTGGAGGGGGCGGTATCCGGATTGGAGAGGGTCAAGGAGGGAGTTGTCAGAGAGGTGTCTGGTGAGGCGGCTGCAGACAATCCGCTCAAGTAATTTGGAGGCATATGGGTGAAGAGAGATAGGGCGGTAGTTAGCAAGAGAGGTGGGGTCGAGATTGGGTTTCTTAAGGATGGGGGAGATAAGAGCGTGTTTGAATGAGGATGGGACAACGCCAGAGGAGAGTGATAGGTTGAAGAGGTGTGCGAGGTAGGAGCAGGCAGTAGGAGAGAGAGAGCAAAGGAGGTGGGAGGGGATAGGATCAAGAGGACAGGTAGAGGTGGAGAGGAAAGAATAAGGGAGCGAACTTCTTCACCTGATGTGGGGATGAAGGAGGACCACAGCTGGTTGATGGCGGGAGGTGAAGCGGTGGGGGTGGGGGGAGAGGGGTGGGAGGAGGAGATGTTGCGTCTGATGGCTTCAATTTTGGAGGAGAAAAAGGAGGCGAAGTCAGATAACTGATAACAAAAGTCAATGAGCGTCTAACCATTATATTATTTATTTTTAATTGTCTGTCTTTCTGTTTGTGTAACATTCATTGAATGTTTGGTTCATACAGTGGTCAAGTGGGGGCGTATACGGTGGTATGCCATACCGCCACTTCTACTGCTTTAATTTCAAAACTAGCAAATTCCATTCCCTTCCATTCCCATTAAATTTTCCATACCGTGACTTCTAAATTTCAACTTCGAGCCCAGGTCTGAGATTGAAATATTCATGCTTACAAAAGTAAAAACATTTCTTAAAAGTATTGTTTACTGTACCCATCCATTAATTTTTTACTCCTAAAGATGCTGCTACTTTGTCTCTCATTTAACCGTTATGTAGCTCACATCAGAGCTGCACACTATTTAATGATATTCTGCATGCTGCAAGGACCAACTCTCAATCCACACTTGGCAGCCAGCTCAGACAATTCTCTTAAGCAATAGCTTATGATCATAAAATTGATTCTCTTTTGCCACATTGACCCTTGTTGTACTAATTTGTTCATGTCCATAAAACAGGAGCAAGAACCCAAAAATAGGCACATTGCTTCACAGGGCCAGACATAATGGCTATTGTTCTGTGTACCCACATATGACACATATATGACCTACTCTGCATACGTTACCTTACTGTAATCTGGAGGAAAATCAGGCCAAAACATATTTCTTTTAAAACACGCAAATTTTTACTAGATCGATTCGAATCGATCTCCATTTAACGACTTTGAATTATAAATCATTCATTTCTGTTTTATTTATCATATTGATATAAAAGTTTAAGCAAATAGACAGGTTTATATGTTAATCTATTCCTGTTTAAATAGCAAACCCTCTGGATTTATAGACTTGTTGCATATGTAGTTATGTTCTCATCCTTCACAGATCTACTTTAAATAAACTCTCTGTGAATGCATACTTGCCAACTAATGGCAGTCGGCGTCCGGGAGCTGCCGGGAGGAGGTGGGCGTGTGGGGGAAAATCGCGTAATTTTGGCCAAATGCCGCGATTCTCAGGGAATCGCGGCATTTTGGATTTATCTCCTAGTGAAGTGAGCAGATGCGGGAGACTGCTATACTCTCCCGGGAGTCTGGGAGACCCACTCGGAATCCGGGAGTCTCCGGATCATTCCGGGAGAGTTGGCAAGTATGTGTAAATGTTTTCAATGATAATTTAAGAATATTATACTTTATAGCTGTAAGAATATATTAATAGTGATTCATATAGAAAGCAAAAACTGTACTGTAACAGTAATATAGTTTAGACTGGAAATATGACACAGATGGTGCAGAAAAGAGCAGTATGAGGAGACTTCCTGCCTGCACATGTGCTCAGAACTTACTCAGGAGAATCCAGTAGCCAGATGTTATGTCTTCTATAAACACTGCATAATTTTTATATATTAAATCATTACCTGCAGACATATGACGAGAGACTTGCATTTAGCATACTAAGGTCAAAAGTAAAATAACAGGTCATTTAAAACACAATTCATAGTGTAGCAAAATTGACAGGCTGGTATGTTAAGCATGGGTTTGCTATTGCAAGAGTTAATAACACAGAGCCATTTTCCTGTGCTAGCTAAGAAATTTCAGTTTAGAGTGTAGCCGTAAATTACATGATTATTATAGTAAATATTCTGCAAAATGAAAACAATATGGACTTTGTTATTATATGCCTTGTCTGTTTTTCTCTTCTTAGATATTACATATAGGGGGGTATTCAATTGTTAGCGAGATGCGTTAAAATTTTGTGCTCGAAAAAAACAAAAAAAACGCGCTCGTTTTTTCCTGTTCGAGCGCGCGTTTAAAAAAAACCCCCCCTCAATTCAATTGTTTTTTTGCATGCACCCCCTCGCGCTCTATTATTGGTCCTAGCGAGTTTGAAATGAGGAGTGGTTAAGGCAGTCATTTTAGTATAAAAAAATAAAAGTAAATTAATGCAATCAAGAATGGCCCCAGCACTGCAAAGGAGATTGGGCCCCTACAGTGCAATCAAGAAGGGCCCCAGCACTGTGCAAGAGAATGGGCCCCCACACATGAATGAAGAAGGGCCCCAGCACTTCAAGCAACAATGGCCCCCCCCTGTACAGCAGAAATAAAGAAATTTACAAGGAGGTACATTTTTTGAAATTTACAAACATTTCTTGAACACTGGCCAAGCATGGACATTTGTAAGGTACAAATATTTGTGGGACAGTGGGCAAGCCGGACCTTTCTTCGAAGGTACAAATATTTGTTGGGACTTTGCACAAATGAGTGTGTGTAGGTAAAGCATCATAAAAATGAGGATTTCGTCCATGGTGAGTATTTTTTTATTAAAAATCTATGGTGTACATGAGGGTGTTTACTGTATTTCTTGGGGTTTTATTATTTTTAATAAAGATTTGTGGTTGGAATGAGGGTGTTGTGCTTTTATTTAACATTTTGCTTTGTGGAACTACAGATCACAGGCAGCCGTGGGTGTAAGAGCATGTTGGCACTTGTGGTTCTACTACAAGTGCAAACATGCCCTGGGTGCTATGGGTACGCTGGTGCTTGTAGTTAGACAAGTAGCAGCATGCTCACACTATTTAGGACAACATGGCTGGCTGGGAAATGTAGTTCCACAAATCAATTTATTTATTTTTTATTTTATTTTTTATCCAAAATCCCCATTTATTACCCTACTACCCATAGCCCAGGGGTAGTAGGAAGAGCCCTAGTGCTATCGGCACTGGCCTGGGTGTCCCTTTCAGCGGACCACAATCCTTAGGGAATCCAGGCCAGCGCAGAACAGTCTGTGGGTGTTTAGTCATTATGGCCGTGGGACCCAAACTGCGTCGTCCCCCCCTGCTATAGTGCCTATCACACCGGGTGGTTTGCCTAGAGCTGGTTCAATTAAATTAGGGGGAACCCTACGTCAAATTTTTCACACATCAATAGCCTGCCAGCACTAGGGCGAAGACTAAATAGAGTGGGGAGCAAACGATTTTGCTTTTAAAAAAAACATAAAAAAACATGATACTATGGCACAACCCATTCCCCCCCCCTTAAAAACAAAAAAATATTATAAAAAAGTTTAAATACATGCACCACTATGGTTTTTTCTAAAGGGGGAAATTTCCAAAAATTATTAATTATTATACACTTTTTTAAGTACTTTTCTGTTTTTAGGTTACTTTTATGAACTTTTACACCTATTCTTTCAGTTTAATGTATATTTTTCTTAACTTAATAAGCCAGCCTATACTTTAACATTGACAAACGCTTGGAGCGCGATAACACCGTTTCGGTAAGAAAAAAAAAAAAAAAGATTAGAATTGCGTGAGAAGTTTTCGCGCTCGAAAATAAGGAAAAATAGCAAAAAAATGACTTTACGCGCTCGAACTTCCAAACTTGCTAACAATTGAATACCCCCCATACAGTACATAATTACATACTTGCCAACTTTGGCAATTGATTTTACAGGAGTCCAGGGGGTGAGGTGGGCACGTGGGGGCAGGGCTAGGAGAATCGCTTCATTGGCCCCACCCCCTAAATGGTCATGGCTATTTTTTGCCTATAACAGCATGACATGACATGAGAATCACGTCACTAAGCCCCGCCCCCTCTTTTTAACTTACCAAACTGGTTGGGATCCGGGAGTTTGCACTGCTCTCCCAGGAGTCAGTTAGGACTCCCAGAAATTTGTGCTAAGAACAAAAATTGAGCTAGTCACCACACTTGGACTACTGCACAGCTTTCTTTACTCTGCAATCAGCCCTTCAGTGAAAAGGTCAAGTAATGTTTTCTCTCACCTGTTTGTAACCTTTATAAAGTCCCTCAGTTCTACCAAACCTTTGCATGAGCAAAGTTTTGTTTTGGATTTCCTTGTGCTTTAAAGAATACTTTGATTGACTCTACGAATGCTGAGTCATGCCTTTAGGCCTGTAAAATGCCCAGCCGTGTGCCAAGCCTTTGTGAATTCCCTCTTTAGGGACCTACTGTAAACATCAGTCCTAATCTGCATAATATAATTATGTTCTCTAGCACGCTCAACAAACATCACAACCATGTGAGAGAGGTACTGCAAAGGCTATGGGACAAACAATTATTTGCCAAAATGGAGAAGCGTTCCTTCAACCATTCCAGTGTGAGCTTCCTGGGACATATCATATCAGTACAGGGCATAAGAATGGAACTGGAGAAGCTCTCTACTGTGCTCAATGGGCAGTATCCAGAGGGATCAAGGCAATCCAGAGGTATGTGTGGTTTAGCAATTACTACAAACATTTTATCCAAAACTTATCAGTAGTTAGCCCTATCATGGCCTTGACCAAACAAAAGACTCCCAAGGACATGGACTCCCAGGCATTACAGGCTTTTGACACCTTAAAAACCTCTTCACTTCAGCACCCATTTGCAAGTGTCCCGACCCTAGTTGGGCCTATATCCTTGAAGTGAATGCATCAAAGATTGGAGTGGAAGCCATGCTGTCCCAGACTGATGACAAAGTCATCCTCCACCCCTACACTTTCTTTTCTTCTTTTCTAAAAGTTTCACCTGTGCCTTGGTCAACTATGATGTGGGAACCCATGAGCTGCTGGCCATTATCTTGGCCCTTACCGAGTGCAGGCACCTTCTAGAGGGGGCCAGATTCCATCCCTCTATCCTCTCTGACCACAAGAACCTGCAGTATATTCAGAGGGCCAAGAGGTTGAACTCTCAGCAGCCATTGCGAGTGCTTTTTGTTTTTATAATTCTTTATTTTAAATTGTCAATCAGGAGTACACAAGGCACATGACAGTAAAAGTGTGGTACAAGCATGGAGAAACAAACCAAAGAAATTGGTATAAAGAAATCGTCATATTGTGTCCAGGTGAAACAGAGGACTGAGAATGATCAGTTTTTAAGTGTGTACAAGCATTATTGAAGGAATAGACTGCGGAAATAGAGGGGGGGGGAGCAGTTGAGCATTAGATAGGGATGGTAAGGGGTAAAAACAGAGTAGGATGAGAGGGGAGGGGGAATGTGTGAAGGGAAAGATTGTTTGCCGCACATGGGATGGGTAGTCATGGGAGAGTTAAAGGCTGGGAGGGGAACGGGCATTCTGCAAAAAGCCATGGGACCCAACCATGGTGTCACTCACCGGACCGTGAGTGCCTCTTCCCGGACATTTAGGAACCGTGGCCGTCCACCATCCTGAGGGTCTGCGCATGCGCAGCCCTTTTCTATACTTCAGTGTATACCCCTTTAACTTAATTGGCAGATCAGGCAACCTCCCTATATTAAGCACCTGTGGTCACTACCACGTTGCCTGATCTTGGAGTCTCATTCCTCATGAGTCTCTGAAGGTGTTCCTGTATTACTCGTGTATTCAGCGCTGCTGATTCCTGTGGTTTCCTAACCACTTCTACTACTGTGGTTCCTTACCACTTCTACCATCAACTGTATCATCATGACTGTTTGCTGATTCCTATCCGCTGCCTCTGCGCACTACAGTCTTCTACACCACTTCATCGTTATTTTATATCTAAGTGACTGTTTACTCATTGCTATCCGCTGCCTCCGTGCACTCCAGCTCTTACTTCACTCACCTGCTTCTCATCAAGTCTGTTTGCTGATCGCTATCCGCTGCCTCCGTGCACTACAGTCTCCTGCTTGCAACTCGCCTGTGTTCAACATCGTGACTGCTAGCTGACTACTATCCGCTGCCTCTGTGCACTACAGTCTCCTGCTTGCAACTCGCCTGTGTTCAACATCGTGACTGCCAGCTGACTGCTATCCGCTGCCTCTGTGCACTACAGTCTCCTGCTTGCAACTCGCCTGTGTTCAACATCGTGACTGCCAGCTGATTACTACCCGCTGCCTCCATGCACTACACTCTCATCTCATCTTTGCTGTGTCTTCCTCGAGACTGCCGCTTTTCATTACCATCTGCTACACTTCGTGATCTACAGCTCCTGCCCTGCGCTGCACTCCTGTTTCCCATCGCTGTTGGTTCCTGTGGTTGCTACTGGTTACCTCCGTGTGCCGCTGAGTCCTGCCGCTGTGGTCAGCGCTATCGTCCTTCTCCTGCTGATCCACTCTCCACGCCTTCACGTGTTCCTCTGGCCTCTACCCTCCTGTCAGCATTGGATTTGTATCTCTTCTACTACCCTCTGCTGGATCATCTCCATTCTCCTGGGTTTCCTATGAGTCCAGTTCCACGTGTTGCTGACTCCTGTGGATTCGTGTCCCTGTCGGTCTACTCACCTGTGCGCTGCACCTGCTAGACCGCTGCTTCTCCTATCCAGGGACTTCCTATCCAGTCGGTCTCCAGCCGCTCAGGTACCGCTGCAATCCCATCTGACTGCTACTGCTGAACCACGGTATGCATACTTCTCATTGACTGTGCTGTGTATTGCATATCTTGCTGGACTGTGTTTGGTTCTCTCTGGAGTCTGCTATCCGCTGAGTCTATTGTCATCATTGACTGTGTTATCATTGTGCTGGACTACTTCAAGAGACTTTCTAGATTGCAGACCTGATCAGTCATTTACATATATATATACCTATATTGTGCATATTACTGTGGATCGTGTATAAGGTGCCTGTATATATCCTGTGTTGCAGTCTTCCCCCGTGCACCTCCTCACATATATATGCAGTGGTACAACTTGCTGATGTCAGACCACTGATCCCTGTTTCCGGTATCACCTGTTCCATTATCCTCTCACATAGCAGTGGTACAACTTGCTACCGCAGACCACTGACTACCTGGATACCTCCACTTGGATTCCATTCCTTCACTCAGACAGCGGTACAACTTGCTACCCGCAGACCGCTGACTCTCATCACCTCCTTGTCTCTGTTGGACATTCCTCCTCACTATAGCGGTGGTACAACTTGCTATCGCAGACCACTGACTACCTTCACGTGTCCTTGTCCATACAGTTCCCTGTGTATCATTACCTCATTATTACCAGTGTTGCTAGTCATAGACTTTCCTGAGCATCTCATCGGTCATCATTTCATGTTCCGTGATCACCCAGCTACCAGAGTACCCTATTACCATCTACATTGCTCTGGTAAGCCTACCATCTGGTGATCCCTGGGTAAAGACTCCTAGTGCCCGTGACAGTAAGATCAGGCCATGACAGACCCAGATGTGGAACCTACCGCCAAAGAGATGCTGCAACATCTGGTTAGCCGTGTGGAGCAACAGGATGCCCGCCAACAGCTGTTACTTCAGTGTTATCAGTCATTAACCTCCCAAGGAACATCTGGACAGACTGTGACAGCTACTACTGAGGCTCCTGTGCTTTCCTCCGTTTCCCCATTGCCATCCCAGGTGTCTATAGCTTCCACGCTTCACCTGCCTACTCCGTCAAAGTACGATGGAGACCCCAAAACTTGTAGGGGTTTCCTTAACCAATGTTCAGTCCATTTTGAGCTCCAACCTCAAAATTTTTCTACCCATCGTTCCAGAGTGGCCTATCTTATCTCTTTGTTTTCAGGACAAGCCCTGGCTTGGGCCTCCCCTCTGTGGGAGAGGAACGATCCAATATTACAAGATAGTGCCAAATTCATTTCTACATTCCGAAGTGTGTTCGATGAACCAGGTCGTGTGACCTCCGCTGCTTCCAGCATCCTCCGTCTGCGACAAGGATCTCATACTGTAGGCCAGTACGTCATTCAATTTAGGATCTTAGCCTCTGAACTTCAGTGGAACACTGAAGCCCTAGTTGCCGCCTTCTGGCAGGGGCTTTCCGATAAAATTAAAGATGCACTGACTACCCAAGAGCTTCCTTCGTCACTTGAAGATTTGATCTCTCTATGCCATCGTGTTGATATGAGATTTCGTGAAAGAGAGGCTGAGAAAACGACTTCTGCTAAAGCACCTTTTCGCTCTAACCCTCAATTTCGTCCAGTGTCACCCGCTGTGATTCCCATGGAGATTGGACGTTCCAAGTTATCTTCTGAGGAGAGGAAACGAAGAGTCAAGAATAGACTCTGTATCTATTGTGCTGATTCCACTCATGTCCTCAGCTCCTGCCCTAAGAGATCGGGAAATGCCAGGCCCTAACTAGTTCTGGAGAGGTGAAGTTAGGGTCCCTGGAGTCCTCTCCATCGTCTATGAGATCTAAAGTCTGCGCTTTTGATGTGACTATTTCCTTTGCTACCAAGACCTTTGAGTCACAGGCATTGATTGATTCCGGAGCAGCAGGAAATTTTATTTCCAAATCGTTAGTTAATCAATGGTCTCTACCAATGATTACCTTAAAAACTCCCATTACTGTGACGGCTATTGATGGATCACGTCTCATCAACGGTCTCATCACCCAGAGTACGTCTCCAGTAACCCTTCAGATTGGTGCCCTGCATCATGAAGAGATATCGTTTTTAATTCTTCCTGTTACGACAAGTCCGATTGTCCTAGGCCTTCCATGGCTTCAGTGTCACTCTCCCCAGATTGACTGGCGCACCCCTCAAGTCACGTCTTGGGGCCCTGAATGTCATCATCATTGCCTTTCCCAAGTCATTCCTCTCAAGGTACAGCAAGCTTCCATTTCAGCTATTTCACCGGGACTTCCTCCTCAATATGCTTCATTTACCGATGTTTTTGATAAAGCTCAGTCTGAACGTCTTCCTCCTCATCGTTCTTGGGATTGTCCGATTGATCTTCTTCCTGGCAAGACTCCTCCCAGAGGCCGGGTCTATCCACTCTCGTTACCTGAAACTCAAGCTACATCTGAATATATACGGGAGAACCTCCAGCGTGGGTTCATTCGACCTTCCACCTCGCCCGCTGGAGCTGGGTTCTTCTTTGTCAAAAAGAAGGATGGATCATTACGCCCTTGTATAGATTTTCGTGGACTCAATGCCATTACTATCAAGAACCGGTATCCCATTCCGTTGATCACTGAGCTATTTGACCGCATCAAGGGAGCCCGTATTTTTACTAAGTTGGATCTTCGTGGTGCTTACAATTTAATCAGAATTCGTTCCGGTGACGAATGGAAGACGGCGTTTAACACCAGAGACGGGCATTACGAATATCTGGTAATGCCTTTCGGGCTATGTAATGCCCCCGCTGTTTTTCAGGGCTTCATTAATGAGATTTTTCGGGACTTATTATATGTATGTGTCGTCGTCTACCTGGACGACATATTGATTTTTTCACAGGACCTGCCTTCTCACCACCAACATGTGGCAGAAGTCCTCTCCAGGCTACGGAAAAATTCATTGTTCTGTAAATTAGAAAAATGTTCATTCGAATTACCCCAGATTCCATTCTTGGGGTATATTGTTTCCGGAGTTGGTCTGAAGATGGATCCTGACAAAGTAAATGCTGTACTACATTGGCCCCAGCCAACTACTCTTCGTGCCATCCAGCGTTTTTTAGGTTTTGCCAATTACTATAGACGCTTCATTCAAGATTTTTCTCCCATTGCATCTCCTATTGTGACCCTGACTCGTAAAGGGGCTAATCCTAAGCAATGGTCTACTGAGGCTATTCAAGCCTTTCAAACATTAAAAGAGTCCTTCTCTTCGGCTCCAATCCTTCGTCAGCCTGATGTGACACTCCCTTTTTTCCTAGAAGTAGATGCCTCTAATGTGGGCTTAGGAGCTATTCTCTCCCAACGCTCGGAACAGCAAAAATTCCACCCTTGTGCCTTCTATTCTCGGGGTCTCCTACCCGCAGAGAAGAATTATACCATCGGAGACAAGGAATTACTGGCTATCAAAGCCGCATTAGAGGAATGGAGATACTTGTTGGAGGGAGCTCGCCATCCGGTGACGATCTTCACGGATCATAAGAACTTGTCATATCTCCAGTCTGCCCAATGCTTGAACCCTCGTCAAGCAAGATGGTCTCTTTTCTTTTCCCGTTTTGAATTAATAATTACCTTCAAACCAGCTGCCAAGAACAAAAAAGCTGATGCCTTATCTAGAGCCTTTGCTACGTCCTCTGATATAGAAGAGGTTCCCAACCATACCATTCTAGACCCCAAATGTATCTCACTGGCTGCTTCATCCACCAAAACGCTACCATTTGGGAAGACCCTCGTGCCTTCTACTCTAAGGAGGAAAATCCTTTCGTGGTTCCATGCCTCTCGTTTTTCTGGACACGCCGGTGAACACAAGACTTTTGAGATCCTCTCTCGAAGTTACTGGTGGCCTTCAATGAGGAGAGACGTCAAAGAGTTCATTGCTTCCTGTGAATTATGTTCGCAATTCAAATCCTCCCGCAGAACCCCAGCAGGGTTGCTGCGACCACTACCCATTCCGTCCAAACCATGGACCCATATTAGTATGGATTTCGTTACTGACTTACCACCTAGTAAGAACCATAACACTATTTGGGTGGTAGTGGACAGATTTTCGAAGATGGCTCATTTCATCCCTCTGTCTGGTTTGCCTTCCTCGTCTATCCTGGCTGAACATTTCATTAAAGAGATCTTCCGTATCCATGGATGTCCATCTGAGATTGTGTCTGATAGAGGAGTACAATTCGTGTCCAGATTCTGGCGAGCCCTTTGTAAAACCTTGGGCATACGATTAGCACTCTCATCTTCTTACCATCCACAATCCAATGGACAAACCGAACGTGTCAATCAAGATCTTGAGACTTTTATAAGGATATTTTCATCAGCCAATCAAGACAACTGGGTAGAGTTACTCCCTTGGGCTGAGTTCGCCCATAACAACATGTACCATGAGTCATCATCCAAAACTCCATTCTTTGTGGTTTACGGTCACCATCCGTCTTTTCCGGAATTTCCTGCCCTCCCGCCCACCCAAGTTCCTGCGGTGGAGACTGTTTGTCAGACCTTTAAAAATATCTGGTCTCAGGTTAGAACCTGTTTAAAGAAGACATCTGTCAAATATAAATCTTTCGCTGATAAGAAGAGGCGGGCTATTCCACCACTAAAAATTGGAGATCGTGTCTGGTTATCCACAAAAAATATTCGTTTGAAGGTTCCATCCATGAAATTCGCCCCTCGTTTTATTGGTCCATATAGGATCATTCAAGTTATCAATCCAGTATGTGTGAAACTCCTTCTTCCTAAGAGTCTTCGGATTTCTAATGCCTTCCATGTATCTTTGCTCAAACCTCTTATTATCAACCGTTTTTCAACTCCTCCCTCAGCTCCGCAGCCAGTTCAAGTCCATCAGGAGGAGGATTTTGAGATTACCGAGGTACTAGATGCAAAAATTTCGCGAGGAGTCCTCCACTTCCTCGTTCATTGGAAGGGCTTTGGTCCTGAGGAGCGCTCTTGGATCAAAGCTGAAGATCTTAATGCTCCTGCCCTTTTGAAGAAGTTTTACTCCAAAAATCCGGACAAGCCCGGTTCCAGGCGTTCTGTGCCCACCTTTAAAAGGGGGGGTACTGTCACTCACCGGACCGTGAGTGCCTCTTCCCGGACATTTAGGAACCGTGGCCGTCCACCATCCTGAGGGTCTGCGCATGCGCAGCCCTTTTCTATACTTCAGTGTATACCCCTTTAACTTAATTGGCAGATCAGGCAACCTCCCTATATTAAGCACCTGTGGTCACTACCACGTTGCCTGATCTTGGAGTCTCATTCCTCATGAGTCTCTGAAGGTGTTCCTGTATTACTCGTGTATTCAGCGCTGCTGATTCCTGTGGTTTCCTAACCACTTCTACTACTGTGGTTCCTTACCACTTCTACCATCAACTGTATCATCATGACTGTTTGCTGATTCCTATCCGCTGCCTCTGCGCACTACAGTCTTCTACACCACTTCATCGTTATTTTATATCTAAGTGACTGTTTACTCATTGCTATCCGCTGCCTCCGTGCACTCCAGCTCTTACTTCACTCACCTGCTTCTCATCAAGTCTGTTTGCTGATCGCTATCCGCTGCCTCCGTGCACTACAGTCTCCTGCTTGCAACTCGCCTGTGTTCAACATCGTGACTGCTAGCTGACTACTATCCGCTGCCTCTGTGCACTACAGTCTCCTGCTTGCAACTCGCCTGTGTTCAACATCGTGACTGCCAGCTGACTGCTATCCGCTGCCTCTGTGCACTACAGTCTCCTGCTTGCAACTCGCCTGTGTTCAACATCGTGACTGCCAGCTGATTACTACCCGCTGCCTCCGTGCACTACACTCTCATCTCATCTTTGCTGTGTCTTCCTCGAGACTGCCGCTTTTCATTACCATCTGCTACACTTCGTGATCTACAGCTCCTGCCCTGCGCTGCACTCCTGTTTCCCATCGCTGTTGGTTCCTGTGGTTGCTACTGGTTACCTCCGTGTGCCGCTGAGTCCTGCCGCTGTGGTCAGCGCTATCGTCCTTCTCCTGCTGATCCACTCTCCACGCCTTCACGTGTTCCTCTGGCCTCTACCCTCCTGTCAGCATTGGATTTGTATCTCTTCTACTACCCTCTGCTGGATCATCTCCATTCTCCTGGGTTTCCTATGAGTCCAGTTCCACGTGTTGCTGACTCCTGTGGATTCGTGTCCCTGTCGGTCTACTCACCTGTGCGCTGCACCTGCTAGACCGCTGCTTCTCCTATCCAGGGACTTCCTATCCAGTCGGTCTCCAGCCGCTCAGGTACCGCTGCAATCCCATCTGACTGCTACTGCTGAACCACGGTATGCATACTTCTCATTGACTGTGCTGTGTATTGCATATCTTGCTGGACTGTGTTTGGTTCTCTCTGGAGTCTGCTATCCGCTGAGTCTATTGTCATCATTGACTGTGTTATCATTGTGCTGGACTACTTCAAGAGACTTTCTAGATTGCAGACCTGATCAGTCATTTACATATATATATACCTATATTGTGCATATTACTGTGGATCGTGTATAAGGTGCCTGTATATATCCTGTGTTGCAGTCTTCCCCCGTGCACCTCCTCACATATATATGCAGTGGTACAACTTGCTGATGTCAGACCACTGATCCCTGTTTCCGGTATCACCTGTTCCATTATCCTCTCACATAGCAGTGGTACAACTTGCTACCGCAGACCACTGACTACCTGGATACCTCCACTTGGATTCCATTCCTTCACTCAGACAGCGGTACAACTTGCTACCCGCAGACCGCTGACTCTCATCACCTCCTTGTCTCTGTTGGACATTCCTCCTCACTATAGCGGTGGTACAACTTGCTATCGCAGACCACTGACTACCTTCACGTGTCCTTGTCCATACAGTTCCCTGTGTATCATTACCTCATTATTACCAGTGTTGCTAGTCATAGACTTTCCTGAGCATCTCATCGGTCATCATTTCATGTTCCGTGATCACCCAGCTACCAGAGTACCCTATTACCATCTACATTGCTCTGGTAAGCCTACCATCTGGTGATCCCTGGGTAAAGACTCCTAGTGCCCGTGACACATGGTTAAAGACATTGCCCCTGTCGTGAAGGTAATAGATAATCTCCTCCATAGCTGCAACCTGCCAAGTCTGCTTTTTGAGGGTACAGGGGGTGGGGCAGAATGTGTAAGGAATTACTTTGATATTTGCACCTTCGATCACTAGAGGTCTCTGTATTTGTAACTTGCCCTTAGAATTGCACTTATTCAAGATGGCCAGAATGACATCAAGGAGAAACCATCTTGGATCCTGTTTCTTGTTTGGGCCTATAATAGGCACTTCCTGGATCAGACATGTGCTTTAGTAATCTGCTTGATCAGCTCCTGCCACTGGCTAAACTTCTTTGCCTCTGTGACTAGCTGCTTGTGTACCGACCTGGTAAGCGTTTGACTACTCTCTGGATATCTACTCGACTATTGGGCTTTAGATAATACCACCAGTATCGTTACAGGATATTCAAGCCTTAAAATGGATCCCGCCGAAGATATACCTATTGAGTGGTGCATGACATATATAATAACCGTGCTAATTGAATACCACGCGAAGCTGAAATTCCTGAAAGACAGTTTTTTCGCTCCCAAATCATAGGTTAAGCAAGAAATTCAAGTTGTCTCACAAAAGGCTTGGGACCACATATTGGTTTCCAGGAATTTCTAATTAGACTGTCTCAACATGAGGAACGTATCGCAGAGTTAGAGAACAGGTCACCACAAGTGCCTGTAATATCTCCATCCCCTGTGTCACGGGCACTAGGAGTCTTTGCCCAGGATATCACCAGATGATGTACTTACCAGAGTAATATAGCTGGTACTATGGTCCTCTGGTAGCAGGGTGACAACGGAACAGGAGAATCAGCAGATGGTGAGAGAATGCTCAAAGAAAGTCTATGACCAGCAGCAACTGGTAATGAGTAGATGAATGTACACGAGGAACCAGATGGACAAGTAAACGTGAGGAGAGTCAGTGGTCTGCGTACAGCAAGTTGTACCACTGCTATAGGGAGGAGGAATTTCCAGGAGTAGCGAGGAGGTAGTGAGAGTCAGTGGTCTGCGTATAGCAAGTTGTACCACTGTCTATAGTGAAGGAATGAATTCCAGGTGCAAGTAGGTAACGGTCAAGTCAGTGGTCTGCGTATAGCAAGTTGTACCACTGCTTATGTGAGAGGATACTAGAAACTGGTGTCACAGGGAAACAGGAGTCAGTGGTCTGCTTCAGCAAGTTGTACCACTGCAATATATATGTGAGGAGGGACACGAGGAGATGAATGTAATGCAGAGGATACACGGGGCACACGGAACTTGATCCCACGATGATATCCACAATACAATAATAACTGACAAGCGCTGCTTGAAGTATACAAAGTCACTAGAGCGATCCAGGTAATAGGACACAAAGTCAATAGTCACAATAGCTTCAGTAGATAGAAGACTCCGGAGATGAACACAACACAGTCCAGACGGATATGCAATACAAAAGCAAAGTCAATGGAAGGTATGCATACCGCGGTTCAGGAGAGCAGGCTGTCAGTGAGACGTGCAGGGATACCTGAACGGCTGAACGCCGGCAGGAGGAGAAACCACTGGAGGATGGAAGCGGTAATCAGGTTGGTGCAGCGCACGGCAGGTATCCAGTATCAACGGAGCAATACTCAGGAAGCAGTAGTAAGTAAGACTGGAAACATGATGAACACGGGAGAGTTGAGGCTGTCTGGTATCCGGCAGTAGTAGCGGAGGCAGCGGAAGGAAGACACGATGAACACGGAAGAGTAGAGGCGGTCTGGAATCCGGTAGTAGAAGCAGATAGGAATCAGTGGAGAGCTGACACGATGAACACAGGAGAGTTGAGGCGGACTGGAATCCGGCAGCAGTAGCAGATAGGAATCAGCTGAGTGCAGGCACGATGAACACAGGAGAGTTGAGGCGGACTGGAATCCGGCAGCAGTAGGAGATAGGAATCAGCTGAGTGCAGGCACGATGAACACAGGAGAGTTTAAGTGGTCTGGAAACCACAAACGTAGTAGATGGGAATCAGCAAGAGCTGAATACACGAGGAAACACAGGAACACCTTCAGAGGCTCATGGGGAATGAGACTCCTAGATCAGGCAACCAGGTAATGATCACAGGTGGTTTAAATAGGGAGGGTTGCCTGATCATCCAATCAATTAAAAGCAACAGGTACTGAAGGTTTAATAAGGGCTGCACATGCGCAGACCCTCAGGATGGCGGACGGCCACGGTTCCTGAACACAGGAGAAATGGCACTCACAGTCCGGTAAGTGACAGTACCCCCCCCCTTTTAAAGGTGAGCACAGAACACCTGGAACCGGGTTTGTCCGGAAACTTGGAATAAAACTTCTTAAGAAGAGCTGGAGCGTTGAGATCTTCTGCTTTAATCCATGACCGCTCTTCAGGACCAAAGCCCTTCCAATGAACGAGGAAACGAAGAACTCCTCGCGAAATTTTTGCATCCAATATGTGAGTAATCTCAAAGTCCTCCTCTTGATGAACTTGAACTGGCCGAGGTGCTGAAGGAGGGACCGAGAAACGGTTGATGATAAGGGGTTTGAGCAAAGGCACATGGAAGGCATTGGAAATACGAAGGTTCTTAGGTAGTAGAAGTTTGAAACAAACTGGATTTATCACTTGAATAATCCTATATGGACCAATAAAACGAGGAGCGAACTTCATAGATGGGACCTTCAAACGAATATTTTTGGTTGATAACCATACACGATCTCCGATTTTAAGTGGTGGAATAGCCCGTCTCTTTCTATCTGCAAAAGACTTATATCTGGCAGATGTCTTCTTTAACCAGGTTTTGACCTGAGACCAAATATTTTTGAAGGTCTGACAAACAGTCTCTACAGCAGGAACTTGGGTGGGAGGGAGGGCAGGAAATTCCGGAAAAGACGGATGGTGACCGTAAACCACAAAGAATGGAGTTTTAGAAGACGATTCATGATACATGTTGTTATGAGCGAATTCAGCCCATGGAAGCAAATCTACCCAGTTGTCTTGGTTGGCTGAAGAGAACATCCTTATAAAAGTCTCAAGATCTTGATTGACCCTTTCGGTTTGTCCGTTTGATTGAGGATGGTAGGAGGATGAGAGTGATAATCGGATACCCAAGGTCTTACAGAGGACCCGCCAGAATCTGGAAACGAATTGTACTTCTCTATCTGAAACAATCTCGGAAGGACATCGATTAATACGGAAGATTTCTTTGATGAAATAATCAGCCAGAGTAGATGAAGAAGGTAAACCGGTCAAAGAAACGAAATGTGCCATCTTCGAAAATCTGTCCACCACTACCCAAATAGTATTGCACTTTTTACTAGGAGGAAGATCAGTAACAAAGTCCATACTAATATGAGTCCACGGCTTGGAAGGAATGGGTAGTGGTTGAAGCAAACCCGCTGGAGTTTTGCGGGGAGTCTTAAACTGGGAACACAATTCACAAGCAGCCACAAAATCCTTGACATCTCTCCTCATAGAAGGCCACCAGTAACTTCGAGAAAGAATTTCAAAAGTCTTGCGTTCACCAGAATGTCCAGAAAAACGAGAAGAGTGAAACCACGAAAGGATTTTCTTCCTAAGAGCAGGAGGCACGAGGGTACTCCCAAATGGTAGCACCTTAGTGGAAGAAGCAGCCAGAGAAACACATTTGGGGTCTAATATAGAGTGGTTGGGACCATCTTCAACGTCTGAGGACGTCACAAAAGCTCGAGATAGGGCGTCTGCTTTTTTATTTTTCGCAGCTGGTTTGAAGGTTATGATTAGTTCAAAACGAGAAAAGAAAAGAGACCATCTTGCTTGACGAGGATTCAAACATTGAGCAGACTGTAAATATGACAAATTTTTATGATCAGTAAAAATTGTCACAGGATGACGAGCTCCTTCCAACAAATATCTCCATTCCTCTAATGCTACTTTTATAGCCAGCAACTCCTTGTCCCCGATGGTATAATTCTTCTCCGCAGGCAGAAGACCCCGAGAGTAAAAGGCACAAGGATGGAATTTTTGTTGCTCCGATCTTTGGGAGAGAATGGCTCCTAAACCAACATTAGAGGCATCTACCTCTAGGAAGAAGGGAAGCGTCACATCAGGCTGTCGAAGAACAGGAGCGGAGGAGAAGGACTCTTTGAGTAACTGGAAGGCTTGAAGGGCCTCAGAGGACCATTGTTTAGTATTGGCCCCTTTACGAGTTAGGGCCACAATAGGAGATGCAATCGAGGAAAAATCTTGAATGAAGCGTCTATAGTAATTGGCAAAACCTAAAAAACGCTGAATTGCACGAAGAGTAGTTGGCTGAGGCCAATGTAATACAGCATTCACCTTTTCTGGATCCATCTGAAGACCAACTCCGGAAACAATATATCCCAGAAATGGAATCTGGGGCAACTCGAATGAACATTTTTCTAACTTGCAGAATAATGAATTTTTCCGGAGTCTGGAAAGGACCTCTGCCACATGTTGATGATGAGAAGGCAGGTCCTGCGAAAAGATCAATATGTCGTCCAGATAGACGACGACACAAACATATAACAAGTCCCGGAAGATCTCATTAATGAAACCCTGGAAAACAGCGGGGGCGTTACATAACCCAAAGGGCATTACTAAATATTCATAATGCCCGTCTCTGGTGTTGAAAGCTGTCTTCCATTCGTCACCGGATCTGATTCGAATTAAATTGTAGGCACCACGAAGATCCAACTTGGTAAAGATCCGGGCTCCCTTGATACGATCAAATAACTCAGTAATTAATGGAATGGGATACAGATTTTTGATAGTTATGGCGTTAAGTCCACGGAAATCTATGCAAGGACGTAATGACCCATCCTTCTTTTTTACGAAGAAAAACCCTGCTCCAGCGGGAGAGGTAGAAGGTCGAATAAATCCTCGCTGGAGATTCTCTTTGATGTACTCAGATGTAGCTAGAGTTTCAGGTAACGAAAGTGGATACACATGACCCCTGGGAGGAGTCTTGCCAGGTTGAAGATCAATCGGACAGTCCCACGAACGATGAGGAGGAAGACGTTCAGACTGAATTTTATCAAATACATCGGCAAAAGAAGCATACTGAGGAGGAAGTCCCGGTGAACAAGGTGAAATGGAGGATTGCTGTATTTTGAAAGGAACGACTTGAGAGAGGCAACGATGATGACATTCAGGCCCCCAAGACGTAACTTGAGGAGTGTGCCAGTCAATCTGGGGAGAATGACGTTGAAGTCATGGAAGGCCTAATACAATCGGACTGGTAGTAACAGAAATAATTAAAAATGAAATTTCTTCCTGATGTAATACACCAATTTGAAGGGTTACTGGAGACGTACTCTGGGTGATGAGACCATTAATAATGCGTGATCCATCGATAGCAGTCACAGTAATAGGTATTTTCAAAGTAATCACTGGTAGGGACCATTGATTCACGAGGGATTTAGAAATAAAATTTCCTGCAGGGCCAGAGTCAATAAGTGCTTGGGACTTGAACGATTTGGTAGCAAAGGAAACCGTAACATCAAAAGCACAAACTTTTAATTTCGTAGAACATGGAGAGGACTCCAGGGACCCTAACTTCACCTCTCCAGAACTGGTTAGGGCCTGGCATTTCCCGATTTTTTTAGGGCATGAATTGAGCATATGAGTAGAATCAGCACAATAGATACAAAGTCTATTTTTTACTCTTCGGTCCCTCTCCTCTGAAGTTAATTTGGAACGACCTATCTCCATGGGTATCACCGGAGATGAAACTGGGCGAACTTGAGGACTTGAGCGAAGAGGTGCTTTAAATGAAGTTGTTTTTTCAGACTCTCTTTCACGAAATCTCATGTCTACACGGTGGCAAAGAGAAATCAAATCTTCTAGAGAAGTAGGTAACTCTTGAGTAGTCAGTGCATCTTTAATTTTATCAGAAAGCCCCTGCCAGAAGGCGGCAATTAACGCTTCAGTGTTCCACTGAAGTTCAGAGGCTAATATCCGAAATTGAATGACGTACTGGCCTACAGTACGAGAACCCTGACGTAGACGGAGGATGCTGGATGCAGCGGAAATAACACGACCAGGTTCATCAAATATACTTCGAAACGTGGAAATAAATTTGGCACTATCTTGTAATAATGGATCATTCCTTTCCCACAGAGGGGAAGCCCATGCAAGAGCTTGTCTGGAAAACAAGGAAATGAGATAGGCCACTCTGGAACGATGAGTAGAGAAATTGTGAGGTTGCAGCTCAAAATGAACTGAGCATTGATTTAGAAAACCCCTGCATGTTTTGGGGTCTCCATCATATTTTGAAGGAGTAGGCAGGTGTAGTGTGGAAGCAGTAGACACCTGGGATGGTACTGGGGAAACGGAGGAAGGCACAGGAGCATCAACAGTAGCTGTGATATTTTGCGCAGACGTTCTTTGGGAGGCTAACGCCTGGCAACATTGCAGCAATTGTTGTTGGCGAACATCCTGTTGTTCAATACGGGTAACCAGATACTGAAGCATCTCTTTAGCTGTAGGTTCCGCTCCTGGGTCTGTCATTGCCTGATCTTACTGTCACGGGCAGTAGGAGTCTTTGCCCAGGATATCACCAGATGATGTACTTACCAGAGTAATATAGCTGGTACTATGGTTCTCTGGTAGCAGGGTGACAACGGAACAGGAGAATCAGCAGATGGTGAGAGAATGCTCAAAGAAAGTCTATGACTAGCAGCAACTGGTAATGAGTAGATGAATGTACACGAGGAACCAGATGGACAAGTAAACGTGAGGAGAGTCAGTGGTCTGCGTACAGCAAGTTGTACCACTGCTATAGTGAGGAGGAATGTCCAGGAGTAGCGAGGAGGTAGTGAGAGTCAGTGGTCTGCGTATAGCAAGTTGTACCACTGTCTATAGTGAAGGAATGGATTCCAGGTGCAAGTAGGTAACGGGGAAGTCAGTGGTCTGCGTATAGCAAGTTGTACCACTGCTTATGTGAGAGGATACTAGAAACTGGTGTCACAGGGAAACAGGAGTCAGTGGTCTGCGTCAGCAAGTTGTACCACTGCAATATACATGTGAGGAGGGACACGAGGAGATTAATGTAATGCAGAGGATACATGGGGCACACGGAACTTGATCCCACGATGATATCCACAATACAATAATAACTGACAAGCGCTGCTAGAAGTATACAAAGTCACTAGAGCGATCCAGGTAATAGGACACAAAGTCAATAGTCACAATAGCTTCAGTAGATAGAAGACTCCGGAAATGAACACAACACAGTCCAGACGGATATGCAATACAAAAGCAAAGTCAATGGAAGGTATGCATACCGCGGTTCAGGAGAGCAGGCTGTCAGTGAGACGTGCAGGGATACCTGAACGGCTGAACGCCGGCAGGAGGAGAAACCACTGGAGGATGGAAGCGGTAATCAGGTTGGTGCAGCGCACGGCAGGTAACCAGTATCAACAGAGCAATACTCAGGAAGCAGTAGTAAGTAAGACTGGAAACATGATGAACACGGGAGAGTTGAGGCTGTCTGGTATCCGGCAGTAGTAGCGGAGGCAGCGGAGGGAAGACACGCTGAACACGGAAGAGTAGAGGCGGTCTGGAATCCGGTAGTAGAAGCAGATAGGAATTAGTGGAGAGCTGACAACGATGAACACAGGAGAGTTGAGGCGGACTGGAATCCGGCAGCAGTAGCAGATAGGAATCAGCTGAGTGCAGGCACGATGAACACAGGAGAGTGGAGGCGGACTGGAATCCGGCAGCAGTAGCAGATAGGAATCAGCTGAGTGCAGGCACGATGAACACAGGAGAGTTGAAGTGGTCTGGAAACCACAAACGTAATAGATGGGAATCAGCAGGAGCTGAATACACGAGGAAACACAGGAACACCTTCAGAGGCTCATGGGGAATGAGACTCCAAGATCAGGCAACCAGGTAATGATCACAGGTGGTTTAAATAGGGAGGGTTGCCTGATCATCCAATCAATTAAAAGCAACAGGTACTGAAGGTTTAATAAGGGCTGCACATGCGCAGACCCTCAGGATGGCGGACGGCCACGGTTCCTGAACACAGGAGAAATGGCACTCACAGTCCGGTGAGTGACACCCTGCTGCTCTCCCTCTCCCATTAGCTCGGTTTGGAGGGGACCCTCAAAAGTTTTGCGGATTTATCAATCAATGCCAGTTGCATTTCCAACTGTATGAGTCCCATTTCCAGTCTGATAAATCAAAGGTCCTGTGTTTGCTTTTGCTACTTAAGGAAACCGCCCTTGCATGGGCTTCTCGCTATATTGAGACTTCTAGTCCAATATTAAAGAAATTTGATGACTTCCTCAAAATAATGAAACTAACTTTTGATGATCTGAATGAACCAGAAAGATACTGCTGAAAAAACATTATTGAAATTACGCCATTGGAGACGCTCAGTTGTAGAGTATACTGCAGATTTTCAAAGATGAGTCCTTGACACTACTTGGAATTCTGAGGCGCAGCTGTCTGTCTACCATAAGGGAGTTTCTGAGACCATTAAAGATGAATTAGCCCAAGCAGAGGCACCAACTGAACTTGAACTTTTCATCAAACATTGCATTTGCATTGATACACGATTGATTGAGAGACGACAAGAAAGGGGAGCCTTAGCCTGGACATCCTCCAACGACTTTAAGAATACTTGTGTCTTTATTGTGACAAACCAGGACATTATGTCTCAAATTGTCCTAGAGGACCTCAGAAGACAGTGGCCACCAAAGCAGAGGCAGACTCTTCAGATCAGGAGTCTGTGATTTACGATATTCCTCAGCATTTAAATGCAGTCATTCCTTGTCTCTCCTCCTTAGCATCAACTGAGAAGAAAAAGGGGAATAATAACTCACATTTCTCAATTCCTGGACATTATGTTTGCTAAGAGAAACAAGATTGGGTTCAGAGAAAAACAGATACCTGTGTTAATGGAGACCGTGGACGACTCACCTTTGACCATTCTACCATGGCCACAGCAGTACCTTGAAGTCTGTGATGGTGTTGATCGGGGCACACCATGCTGATTAGTCATTGTTATTAGTCATTGTTATCTGTCAATAAGTGTTATCTGTCAATAAGTGTAAAATTCATGTACATATGTAGACTGACATTTATTACATTGCCAAGTAGCTCTTTATCTTGTATTACACAGCACTGTTATTGTCATCTTTTATTTCCCTCACGCTGATTTTTACCAATGATGTGTCCTCATAATCCCTTTATCCAGCTTGAGTAAATACACTAGTCTGGTTTTCCCCTTTGCTATTTGTTTTGTCACTTTGTGGTCTATTTATGAAGCGATGAACTGCCTAAAATCCAGCAAAAGAGCCTGAAAAAGGCTTAGGACAATGAACTGAACCTAATTATCAAGTGGTGAAAAGCAAATCTCAGGATGGTGTTAGTTACCTTTTCCAATGAAGATTGGTCCTGCTGGAGAGGATCCTCTTAGCAAACTTCATACTCCATAGCCAGAGGCCGATTTACTGCGCATGAGTGACAAAACATCGGCGCATGTTCAGGAAGTCAACTCTGTCTCTTCAATGGAGCCAGTCCCTTTCGTTGCAGAGAGGGATTTTCCACTGAGGATCACACAGCAGGTAAGTATTCTTCAATAGCAGCAGTACAGATCCTTAAGTACTGCTGCCCACTGCCCAGCAATGATAAACAGACCCCATTGTGTTGTAGGTAAGACAGGTAGGAGTTCTCCTAGATTCCCCCCCCACCCCGAAAGCTAAGCACACATTCAGCGTAAAATTAATCCAAGACAGAACTCGGTGACAGCAGGTGAATGCACAGTTACCTCATCCTCACGGCTTATATGGGTCATGGGTTGCCCCCATCCTATTGAGCCCTGGGAACATTTCCCCTTTCTAAAGCAGACTATTGGAGGACACACTTGGTCATTAGTTTACAGTTATACTTTGAACAAATTACACATTCTGCCATCCTTATATTTGACATTGTGTAAATCTATTTAAAAAAAGTGATAGTAAATGATAGTTTCACTACTGCAATATTGAATTGAATTACAATGCTCAGAATATTCAGCATAGATTTCATATTGTACTTTCATAAAGGGCTCACCGTGTATGTCCCCATAACCTTCACAACAACCTTAAAAATTCTTAACCATTTATATCAAATAAACACACAGAGTCGTGTATAAGTTTGCTAAAAATGGAGGACATATTTTATTATTTATATTAGTATTAAACTAAACCTATGGTGGCGGAGAAAGGGTACTGCGGGACAAGCTAATACAACCAGATAACGTGGGAACTCCCCTCTAAACAACCGTGGTGACCCCACTCCTATTCCCGGGTGATCAATAACTATCCCACCTAACGACCGCACTATCTTCCGAATAGCACTATTCAATTTTCTAACCATGATCGTCATTGTTTTAAAGGGGATAACTAATGTTCACACTAGCTGGGGAATTAGTGCAGACCAGTCTATGATGATGTCGGTCCAAGTTGCATGAATCCTACGCAGGTCCTTCCGAATCTCAATTATGAGCTCCAAAGATTTTCCCTTCCCCAGGCCATTACCTCCCACATGCACTACCAAAATGTCTGGTGGGCAGTGTTGAATAATGAGCCGCACCAACCATGGCATAAGATCGGGCCAACCTAAGCCCCGTCTACCCCACCATCTTATCTCAGTGCCGTTGTGATATGGGATTGACTTTGCCCTGGGATTGACGAAGGAGTGACCTATGAACCACACGCGTTTAGCCGAAACACCTTCACCTGTTGGTAAAAAAACCAGGGTCAGAACAGTATACCCATATGCTTGATGACAGGTCAAGTTTAGAAAAATCTTCCAAGAAGCATAGTGCATTCCAATCAATCACACAGGAAGGGGTAAGAAAAGGAGACACATAGGGGGAGCAGGCCACCCAGACGAAGGTAAACAACACCCACGTAAAACCCCGGCTGCACACCACTAATCAGGACTTACGCCCAGGGAAACCGCGGGTGAAAATCCCTTCTCGCCCTCGCGTAAAAGTGACGAGCGGAGGAGCCCAGGGAAGCCCACCAACTGGAGGGAGTAGATGGGGTGGGGGAGGGAGAAGTGGGGTGGGTTGGGGTAACCAGAAAAGAATGAAAAATAGAAGAAAAGAAAAAACTGTGAGGATGAAAACAACACTTGAATAGGCATAACATCATTCAACAATCAACACCGTCAATCCTAACATATGACTTGTATGCCGTGGATTTCCATTGGCCCAGAGCTTTAATGGACTCCGTAGATGACCCGGCTATGGCGGCAGAGGTAGCCGCCCCAATCCTAAAAGAGTGGGTGCCGTACAATGAACTGTCCAAATTAAGGGACTGCAGCGCCCGCTTCATAATGGTTGCAAACTGATATTTTGTCAATGGCGTACCATCACTGTGACTAAGAAACAAGCAGGCCTTGGGTCTTACATTTACAAATTGCGATGTTAATCTAATTGGGCAAATCTGATTATTCTCTTGTGATGTTAATTGCACCTTTACCGCTCTGATCAGTTTTTGACCTACATATTTTACAAGCTAAGGTCCCATCACGCAAAATGACATGTTCCGCTCGCAAACCAGACTTCCAATGCCCCCTAGATCTAGCTACCAGCTCCGAAACTCGAAAAGCTCCAGGAAACGCCATGGAAAAAGCTGTACTAAATAAAAGCCTTTCGTAATCGTCTGCTGTGACCTGACTTAAATTCATTAGCAGCCCGTCTAGGATGTTGATGGTAATTTGCATTCGAGCATCCGCATGCATAGGCCGCACCCTCGCCCAACCTTTTAGAGCCTTGGTGATAACAAACCCCTTTGTGATGTCTGGAGACCCATTTAGTCGTGCCATAAATGAGATACCCGCCAAGGTAGAGGACATGCTGCTTTTGGAATCCCCTCTAGTGTACCTATCCCACATGAAAGCCAACATCGCGTCTCTCTGACCTGCTTCCGATTGCTCTCTTTGGCTGATGAAATGTGACCATCGCTTCCAATTCCGTCTGAGATATTTGCAGGGTGGAGGGAGCTACAGCCTGTTTCAGGAGCCCCCTTATGCCGGCTTGATGATCTGCCAAACACAAGAGGGACACGGAATGCCAACACTATCTGCCTGGGGGGCCAAGCTACGAAACCTGCTCCATTGGAAGCGGGACAACGCGTCGGCCAAGCTATTCTTTATTCCTGGAACATGTTTTGCTTTAAATGATATATATCATTTTGCAGACAGCGCAGGATAAGGAGACGCAGCAGAGATATCGCGTGATATGCCGAGGCACTCTGTTTGTTAATGGATTGGACCACTCCCAGATTGTCACACCAAAAGACTATGTGCTTACCCCACAATGCGGGTGCCCACAGCTCCATTGCCACCACAATCGGGAACAGCTCAAGTACCAACAAGTTCTTAGTAATGCCTGCCCGATGCCAACTATCCGGCCATCGCTCCGCGCACCAATGCCCGTCCAAATAAGCCCCCAAACCACATGCTCCGGACGCATCCATAAATAGGTTGATTTTGAAATTTGCTACGGGTGGGGATGGCCAAATTCGCCTGCCGTTAAACTCCCTGAGGAAGATAAGCCAGATCTGCAAATCTTCCCTGATCTCTATGGATAAACGAATAGCCGCATGCGGCCTACTCCTACCAGCGATGGCCCTCTGTAATTTCCTACAGAACACTCTCCCCTTGGGAATCACCCGGCAGGCAAAATTGAACCGACCCAATAAGGAATGCACCTCTCTCAATGAACTTGAGCTGGCACCTAACACTGCCAGAATAGCGTCATACATTTTACTGACTTTATCGGCAGGGAGTCTGCAGAGCCCTGCTGATGTATCGATCTCAATGCCTAGGAATGATAGACGCATGGTGGGGCCCTCTGTTTTGTCCAAGGCAATGGAGACACCTAGAACCCTAAACAAGGCCTGGATGGAAAACAAAGTATCTTAACAACTTGCGGAATCCGGAGGTCCGATAACCAAGAAGTCATCGAGATGCGCAATCCACCTGCACCCCGTTCCCGCCTGGACACACCAGTGTAAGAAACTGCTAAACTTTTTCGAATAGCGCGCAAGAAATCGAACAACCCATAGGTAGACAGCGATCGATATAGTATCCACCGCGATGTCGAAAACCCATGTATTGATACAAATCTGGGTGAAGGAGCAACAGCCGGAACGCCAATTCAATATCAATTTTAGATAACAGGGACCCCCTCCCGCATTTTTGCACCAGTGCCAGTGCGGACTCGAATGACTGGTAACAAACTGAACTAAGGGTAGTGTCAATGGCATTGTTTACAGATTGGCCAGCAGAGTAGGAAAGGTGTTGAATAAGTCTGAATTTACCCTCCGCCTTCTTGGGGACTACCCCTGCCGGGGACAAAACCAGGTTGGGAATGGGAGGTTGGTAAAATGGCCCAACCATGCGTCCCAAACTAACTTCTTTCCCTATCTTCTCATCTAAAACCTCTGGGAGGGCGAGAGCTGATTTGAGATTAGCCGTAACTGCTGTGGATATGTTGTCCTGAACTGGAAGCCTAAACCAAAGTGAAAACCGTCATGAAGCAGTGCAGCGGTGTCCCTATCATTAAACATTGAGAGCCATTTGTCCAATTCAGCCACATTAATTGGAGATGGACCCTTGACCAGGCATAGCTGTATTTGCGCCTCTTCCCCTACCCCCACTACCGCGGGACCGGATGCATTCTGCAGCTGGGTGATGTCCGCCGCACGACGCACAGGTGTGCCTAAAGCTACAGGCTGTTCCTCTTTGACAAGATCCTGCATTGAAGTCATAGCATCTTCCTTTTGCGGAGAGGGCGGTTTGAGCCCTCCCCAGCCCTTGAAACCTCCGGCCTGCGCCGCCCTCTGCCGCCTGGCTGCTCGGTCTCATTAACTCTAACCAGGTGTCGATGTCTTTTTACCCCAGTGGTAACTTCTCCTACCCACTCATGCGCTTCCTAAACAACTCATCGTATGCTCTCCATATAGTTGGACCGTCCTTAACGAACATCCCGCTAATGAGATGCAGGTACCTCCAAACCTCTGCATGCTCGCTGGGCCTCGACTCAACGTACACCGTCGCGAAAACACAAAAAGCGTTCACCCACCTGGGAAATGACCAGTATCTCTCCTTGCCTATGCCCGACCTCTCACACGCCGCCGCCAAAGCTTTTTTATCCTCGACGGTCAGCGCAAACATATCTACATATTTTTCCCGCCTGATTTTGTCACTGAGTTGTGTCCTAGACGGATAAACAAATTGATGTTGCGCCACGCAGGTACCCCAGCCGCTGTTGTCCCTGATGACTGGTGTTGTATATCATCCTAGACTAGCATAATATTCCACCTCATCGTAATGCTGCGGGGCGGGGCTAACGTATCGTGTCCGGGGCATATCGCCGCTGTAGCTGATCGGGGATACGAAACCTTGCGATGGTAATGACCATTGTGACGTGTTACCAACGCTCGTATGGTTGTAATCGATAACTACATTAGCCTGCGTATCATCTTGGCCCGCATAATCGCCGCCCCTAGCTGCGCAAACCGATGAGTGAACCCCCTGCGACCCATATGACCTGCCCACTGGCGGCAACAAGGATTGACTGCAAAGGGGGGGCCTCTCAGATATGTCGCCCCTTACAATTTAATTGGTTGCTCCCCCGCTAACTACCGTGTTAACCTCCAAAGGAAGCTGCTTGACTGTGGTCTGCGATAACATAGCTAACTGTGGGGTCGACTGATAAAGTGCCCGCCTCGCTGGCCCTGGGTCCCTATTGAAGTGCGCCCCCCAGGATGAGCCCCTGCTACTATGGGGCAAAAATGGACTTGGGGGAAAGTGAGGCTGATGCGGTGCAGGGGGGTTGTTCACCTGTGCACCCCTCCTGTGAGCTGTGATGCAATCCCCCCGCCCTCACTGGAGTAATAATGGTGTCCTGACTCCCTGCCACCCCTGAGCTAGCCCCAGGGGGGGGTCATGCTGCCCGCCTGTGGTAGAATGTACATGGCTGCCTCCACTGATGTAAACATATCCCCTTGCCCGGTATCGCTGTCCCCTCCAACTCCCCGTGACGGAGCGCAGGTTCTGCGCATGCGCACTCCGGCCAGCAACTCACACTGAGTTGCCCGACCGCAAGCCCGCCGCCTGCCACGAACCTTCCCCGCTGGGACCCACTGAAGGGATGCAGGGGGGAGCCGCTACCTGACTAAAGGTACTGGGGGGAGGCCGCCACCGCGCTACTGCCTGGGGAGCAGAATCATGCTGGGGCTGGGCCGCATGATGGCGCCCGGGGCTGGAGGGGGAGGGGGGCCTAAACCGCGCTGGATGGCCAAAAGCTCGCTTTGGACAGGGCATACTTATGCTGCTGAGTGGACTCAAAGGGGGAAAATAACAGGTGTCTCAAGGGAGGTGATTGCTGGCTCTATTAGGGAAAGGCAGCAGGACCAAAGGGACAAGCTGAGTGAAAGGGTGGGAGGGAAGGGGGGACAGTGAGAGAGGATTGAATAGGAGAAAGATAGGAGAAGTTAACAGGAGAACCTAAAGTGCAATATATACAGATAAACAGCAATATGAAACAATTATAACAGTGAGGAAAATAAATATAGCATTAGAAGAGGACAGAAACAAACAAATGGATACTTATCCGATTTCTCTGCTGCAGACTCCTCCACTAATCTTGTGCTGAAGAGTGAAGAAAACCAGGAAATTCTGAAAGCCAGGCCATTCAGTCAAACTGCCTGTTTTAAACATACCAAATATTTTTTCTGTACAGCAGCCGCGGACGCTTCTTTGTCAGCGCCGCGGCTGCTGTACATCTCCCCGTCGGCGAAATGGAGCTGCTGCGCACGCGCGGTTGCAGCAGCTCCTCCCTTGTGTATATCTCCCGGCATTACTTCAATGGCGCGCTTCCCTGGAGCACGGTAGGGCATGTAAAGGCTATTTATAATATTTAATAGTAAAATAGCCTCAGATACTGACCAACAGCAATGTTATGTAGTGTTTTTATTTGTAGACAAAAGACTCCATTTCTGGTGAGCCTGCAGGGTATGCAGAGCTGTCTGATTATATATAAATATTGTATTATAGGATTAAAAAAGTTTTATTTTATCCTATAATACAATATTTATATATAATCACACAGCTCTGCATACCCTGCAGGCTCACCAGAAATGGAGTCTTTTGTCTACAAATAAAAACACTACATAACATTGCTGGTGGCCAGTATCTGGTTTCACCCTGTAGCCCAATGATAAATTATATATATTTATAAAACCAACCAATTGATATAAAATGACGCTAATAACCACAACATGATGACAGAATTATCAATATAAATCAAATACAGTATCAAATGGAAAAAGTTCCAGATATATAGTTGGCTCAAGTGTGAGCGGCAGCCACGATAACCTGTAGCCAGATGGTCAGTCCGGAAATGGAAACACTGCAACAGAAGACAGGCACGGCGCCTCAATGTGTATTATCAATTGTATATATATAGACGGATGTAATAAGCTGCGTACCATAAGGTTTTAGTAGGTCGTCTAATCATAGATGGGAGACCCTCCTTCTAGGCTGTTCCTCCCAATAATTCAAACATCGGATAATGCAGAAAAAAGGGTAACATAGAGTAGTACGGTCAAAGTATACATCACACTTCTTGTGAGCATGCTCCTGAGGAAGTTCCGTTGTTACCGGGACGAAACGCGTTGAGCCTGTCTTGCCAGCATGTATTTGCACTCCTTGATGTAAGTGCATTGTTTTATCTTTTTATTAAAACACAATTGTATATTTATACCTTTCCTCTGTGTGTCATTTTCGCCGCCAATGAACCAGGTTGGGATGGAGAGAGTATATATTTGATCATCTAAGGAACCAATTTATGCTGTTACCTAGAAAGCATCTGGTACGCAGTTTATTATTATACATCACGTGGGTGTCCAATATACTATATATGGTCTTCCACCTCGGGTATATATGGTTTTTCTCACAATAAGGAAACCTAAATAGGTGGTGTGCATGCTCACAAAAAGTGTGATGTATAGTTTGACCGTACTACTCTATGTTACCCTTTTTTCTGCATTGTCCGATGTTTGACCTATTGGGAGGAACAGCCTAGAAGGAGGGTCTCCCATCTATGATTAGACGACCTACTAAAAACCTTATGGTACGCAGCTTATTACATCCGTCTATATATACATACAATTGATAATACACATTGAGGCGCCGTGCCTGTCTTCTGTTGCAATATATATATATATATATATATATATATATATATATAATTTGTCATTGGGCTACAGGGTGAAACCAGATACTGGCCACAAGCAATCTTATGTAGTGTTGTTTTATATTTATATTTTTATTAAATTATATATATATATATTTTTTTTTTTTTAAGTGACACGCGACCCGAGGAAGGCTACACTTTTTTCTGATTTTTGACACACCAAGCCGAAAAGGTTAGCTATCACTGACCTATATCAAACCCGGGACCCTCCCACAAGAGCTACCATTGGTCGAGCCCGCCCTGATGTTAATCCTTCAATGTAAGTGTTCAGTCTGTTACAAACCCTGTCGCTCTTTAAGTGCGTTCGACCTAAAAGCCTCACTTGTCATTAAAATCACCTCCTATTATCAGATTGTGTGTAGTACGTTGCATCAAAATTTGTGAAATGTTCAAATAACAATTTCTATTAGGAGTGTTAGACGCATATATATTAAGTATAGTAAATATTTCTCCATTTATACTTATGTCTACCAATATAAATCTTCCCTCGACATCCTGAATAACTTCACCTTTCACATATTGCATCCTTTTCCCAAACAAAATTAACACCACCCGTTTATTGCTCATAAATGGTCCTGATATACATTCTTTAATCCAATTACTTTTAAGAAAATAATTTTGGGAGGCTTTTCAGTGTGTCTCTTCAAGCAGGACCACACCATTTTTTTTTTAAATGCGTAAGTATTAACTGGTGCATTAAGTCCTGCCACATTTCATGAGAGAATCCTCATATAAGATGTAGGACCTAATATTTGTGCACAAGATAGATTAGATGTTATCATTTCCTCTTATTATGGAAACCAAAAACACACACACACACATATATATATATATATATATATATATATATATATATATATATATATATATATATATATATATATGTATCAAATCTCCTTCCATCCCATTGTGGAGGGGCTTATCCCCGGCCTATCATTCTTAATACTACAGGAGAGTCACATCTGAGTATCATCTTTCCAAAATACCACATATTTTTTTTATTTTTTTTCCTTTTCTCCAGCCTTCAATGGAGCCAGTCCCTTTCGTTGCAGAGAGGGATTTTCACTGAGGATCACACGACAGGTAAGAATTCTTCAATAGTAGCAGTACAGATCCTTAAGTACTGCTGCCCACTGCCCACCAATGATAAACAGACCCCATTGTGTTGTAGGGAAGATAGGTAGGAGTTCTCCTAGATCCCCCCCCCCCCCTGAAGGGTGAGGCACATTCAGCGTAAAATTAATCCAAGACAGAACTCGGTGACAGCAGGTGAATGCAAAGTTACCTCATCCTCACGGTATGGGTCATGGGTTGCCCCCATCCTATTGAGCCCTGGGAACATTTCCCCTTTCTAAAGCAGACTATTAGAGGACACATTTGGTCATTAGTTTACAGTTATACTTTGAACAAATTACACATTCTGCCATCCTTATATTTGACATTGTATAATTTTATTTAATAAACGTTATAGTAAATGATAGTTTCACTACTGAAATATTGAATTGAATTACAATGCTCTGAATATTCAGTATAGATTTCATATTCTACTTTCATTCTCATCAGGACAACAGTTGTGTCTGTTGGTACAGCAGATTCAGCTTCTAGGGTGACACCCAGTGACTCCTCGGCTTTATCTCCCAGTTCTTCTAATAGGGAGCCTGCTGCTTCCATGTTGTTATCTCTGGCAAGGAAGCGTCTGGATGAGTTGTATTTGCTTCGCCTAGATTGGAGTGCATTGTGAAAGCTGCTGTATCTCTCAGGAATTCTTCTTGTGGTGGGTTCTATCTCACCTGAGTCCTCATCAGCATTGGTACCATCTTGTTCCTGTATGCAGTGATTTACATCTAATGCTCGTTGAGACTTTTTCTTCTTCTTTCTTTTTTTCTTCAGAGCTCTGGGGGCAAAAAACACATTTCAGAGGGTCTTCCATGAATTTTAGCATTGTAGAGCTAATTATTACCTACTACAGTTAAGAATGGTAAATAAGCACATAAGGTACATGCCATGGACATAGGTACATACCTGTAGCCACTTAGCTTTACTAGCTCCACCCATTCCATATCTCACGTCACCCATGAACACTTAATTCCACATATTTAACTTTTAACAACACTCAGTTATATAGAACTTTTCCATTTTGTCAATAGTCCTTTCCATTTTATCCCTAACTCTTCTTATTTACAGTGCAGCATACATTATTATATCCCTATCATTGACACAAAAACACTTAACCAATTAACCTTCCAGTATATCTTTGAACTATGGGAGAAAACTAGAGCACCTAGAGGACACGCACACAAACATGGGGAGCACATTACACCCCACCCTGGTTGGGATTACTATACATATATAAATAATACTAACCACTAAGCCATTATTTGGGTGTGAGGTATTGGACAGCAGCAATGTTTTTAATTTCACTCATTAACACTTAATTTTCAATACTTCTCGGTATAAGTTCCTTCTGCACATTGTTTTGTATGAGCTTGAAACATTCTAAGGGGAACTATCTGCAATATTTATTTCCTCCACTCCCGACTACAGATTGCTGGGGTATCACTATCACTCCCATTACAGTGGCGCACACAGGGGGGGTCTCTGGTTCTCCAGAAACACCTCCCCTCCGCGAACCAACGGTACTGTACAGCAGCCGCGGCGCTGTCAAAGAAGCGTCCGCGGCAGTGCTGTATTGTAGTATAATACAGCACTGCCGCTGAAGCTGCTTGACAGCGCCGCGGCTGCTGTAGAATTCAAACGCGCCGAAATGGAGCTGCTGCGTTCGCCCCTGCATTATGTATCCCCATTTTAACATTTCTAGGCACCAATACCTAGAGATCTCAGTTCTATTATATTTGTAATTAGACAGCTTTATCTGGATAAAGATTCAGTGCTGCAGTGTTATTATTATAATGCTCCATTTCACTGACCATGGTTAGATATTTGTCTAATAAACAGAATACTAATAATCATCTACAGGTTTATCTCAAGCTGATCCTCAACTGAGGCGTACAATTATCTTCCCCACAATATGCTTTGTACACCATATATCTGTACTCACTCATCTTGCTTCTCATTCCAATGTTCCTCGTAGTTTTTTAGGATATTGTTCATATCCAATAACTGCCGATGGTACAGCCAATCTACCATGCTTCTCTCCATGACAGCAAGTGTCTGTCCTCCTTACTGCCTAGTAGCTGTAGGACACTAGAATCCAGCTGGTTGTGATGTCACTGCTGAGGTCATAATACTCTGATCAGGCAAAGTCTCCACTGAAGACTGAGGGTTATTAAAGGGGAATAATAAAATAATGACATTGTTTTTTTTTCCATCATAATTTTTATTGAACTGTTACATTTAAAACATATCCATAAAGAAAGACATACACATACCATGGTATTATTATAAAACATGAAATAAATGGAAAGATCAATAAAACAATGAAAATTCATATACCATCCACTAGTATCAAAATTCAAAATACAAGTTAACTTTATATTATTGTAAAATTTCTGATAGGTATCTGGTATGATTACTCCAATGTGGTCTCCTTGCAACCCTTTGTTCTCCAATCAATAGGCAAATCATTATTTTGAAGTCTATTCTCATACCATTCTGTAATTCTAAAGCAGTTATATATTAAGCTTTTAGTTTCATTCAGAAGTGAATTTATATAACTTTCCCACATATGAAATAATTTTTTAACCTGTTTCTCTTTGTATATTGATGCCTCGATCCAATCCATCTTAAATACATATACCAACTTATCTTTGAATAACATTAAGGAAGGAGGTAGAAATTGCATCCAAAGTTGTAAGATACATATTTTTTGCAACTGTAATATATATATATATATATATATATTTTTCACCTGCTGAATTCTAAAAAGCAATTTCTTAGCCACTTCCGTACATTTAAAAGATTTATCCAAAATCCCCAGTGCTGCCCATTCGGAGGATAAGGGTACAAAATTTACTAACTCTTCCTTAGCATATTCTTTAATTTGAATCTAAAATCGCTTTATATATATATATATACACAATCCCTTAAAGAGTGAAATAAAGAAGGCTCAGATTTATTACATTTGGACACTTTGAGTCCCCACTAATCCCTATATTGTGAGACCTTTTAGGTGATAAAGATACTCTATAAAAAAGTTTAAAAAACATTTTCAGTACACGAGCTAGCCCTTAAAGTGTGTCAGGCGCCGTTCCCGCTGTTCTTCTGCTTGGCGGGGACGGACACCTGTCAGAGCTGCTTGGAGCATGCTGTTGCTTAGCAACAGGGTTGCCGGTCCCCCAGTCCTGTCGGGCGCATGCGCGCAGGTCTGTCCCGTTGCTAGGCAACGGGACGCTTTTATCGGCACTCTGTGTGCCTGAATCTGTTCCACCAATCCTTGCCTACCTGCCTCTATTTAAACCTGGCTCTGGCGCCATTAGGGTGCCAGAGTAACAGGTTACTACCTCTAGCTCCCAAGTGCTTTGTTCCTCTATTGTGACCCGGCTTCCTAGACCATTCTCCGGTATATTGCTCTCCAGTCGTGATCGGCTTGTCGACCACCCTCCTTTCTGTGTGCCCCACCGTCTGACCCTTCTTTCACTACACTGACTACATTACACTACACTGGCAACTGACTAATAGGACAGCGACCTGTGTGCCCTGTGCAGCGAAGTCCAAACCTTCTTGCGGGGTTCCCTGGCGAAACCAGGGGTGTGTTAGACTCCGCAACTACTAGCTTAGTAGCGCTAATGCCGGTTAGTATTCTCCTCTATTTGGGCCTGACAGTTTACTCTGGCCATGACGGATGGCTCTGGGGAACCCTCTGCTCGTGACCTCCTCCTCCATTTGGGCCAGCGCGTGGAAAATCAAGAATCTAACCAGGCTCAACTCCTGCAGTGTATACAAGGTGCGATATCCCGCCTGGATGCCATAAATCTACCCCAGACAGCCCCTCCGGCCGCACCTCTTCCTAGTGAGAACGCTGCTACGCCCAGCAGTCTACGTATACCCACTCCTGAGAAGTATGATGGTAACCCTAAGGTATGATGGTAACCCTAAGGGATGTCGAGGATTTCTCAATCAATGCTCCATCCAATTTGAGAGTTGCACCAGAGAATTTCTCTTCCGAGAGAGCCAAGGTAGCTTATATCATATCCATTCTCACTGGACAGGCTCTGGCCTGGGCTTCCCTATTACGGGAACGGAACGATGTATCTCTTGACAACTCCACTACATTCATTGAAAATTTTCGGAAGGTATTTGATGAGCCCGTCCGAGTGTCTTCTACCGCCTCCAGTCTCCTTGCCCTTCGTCAATGATCCCTCTCGGCTGGTCAGCATGCTGTACAATTCCACACCTTTGCCTCCGAGTTTGGGTGGAATGAAGAGGCCTTGACAGCTACTTTTTGGCAGGGGTTGTATTCCCCCCTCATCGTGCGTGGGATTGCCCCATCGAACATATGCCTGATAAAACTATTCCCAAAGGAAGAGTCTACCAATTATCTCTACCTGAGACTGAGGCCATGTCACAATACGTCTCTGACAATCTCCAGTGAGGCTTTATCAGGAAATCCTACTCTCCCGCGGGGGCTGGATTCTTTTTTTGAAAAAGAAGGACGGTTTCTTAAGACCCTGCATTGATTACCGTCGCCTGAATGCAATTACTATCAAGAACTGCTACCCTCTCCCCCTTATTACGGAACTATTCGACCGCATCCAGGGTGCCAAGATCTTCACCAAACTAGATCTTAGAGGAGCTTATAATTTGATATGCATTCGTAAGGGTGATAAGTGGAAGACGGCATTCAACACCCGTGATGGGCACTACGAGTACCTAGTGATGCCGTTCAGGCTCTGTAATGCTCCCAAAAAACGAATGCAGCGCTCAAATCTAACTATCTCCCAGTAGAACTCTGTAATGCTCCCGCTGTCTTCCAGGATTTCGTCAACGAGATCTTTAGGGACCTTCTATATCAATCGGTGATTGTCTACATGGACGACATTGTGATATGCTCTCCTGATCTACACTCCCATCGTCTCCATGTTAATACAGTTCTCTCTCGTCTCCAACATCACTCCCTGTACTGCAAACTGGACAAATGCCTCTTTGAATGTCCCCAGGTTCCCTTCCTTGGTTATTTGGTGTCTGGTACAGGCCTCCAGATGGATCCGTAAAAAGTCGAGGCAATCCTCAACTGGCCACATTCCACAGGTCTTAAAGTCACTCAACGCTTCATCAGGTTTTCCAACTATTATCGCCAGTTCATCAGAGACTTCTCATCCATCATGAGTCCCATTATGGCCCTGACTCGCAAGGGAGCCTGCTGTAAACCATGGCCCCTGGATGCAGTGACGACCTTCAAAACTCTCAAGAAGGCGTTCCTCTCCGCCCCCATTCTCAAACAACCGGATCAAGGGAGACCCTTCTTTCTCGAGGTTGATGCCTCCTCTGTAGGAATAGGGGCTGTCCTCTCCCAAAAGTCGTCGTCTGGTTCTTTGGACACATGTGGATTTCTCTCCAAAAAATTTTCCCGCTGTGAGTTGAGCTATCTGATTGTAGATAAGGAGCTCCTAGCAGTGAAGATGGCATTAGAAGAATGGCGTTACCTCCATGAAGGGGCATTACATGACTGTAATGACCGACCACAAAAATGTCACTTACCTTCAGGAGGCACAGTGTCTTAATCTGCGCCAGGCCCGCTGGTCCCTTTTTTTTTCGGTTTCAACTCATCCTTACCTTTCGTCCTGGCTCTAAGAATTGCAAAGCCGACGCATTATCCAGATCTTTTGATAATGCTGATTCTCTGGTTTCAATTCTCAACTCCGTTCGAGTAGTAGCACTTACTAATTCCACCACGGTCTCTCCGCCCCCTGGACGCACTTTTTTGGATCCACATCTCCGTCCCAAGTTGCTGTGCTGGGCACATGAATATAAGTTCGCATGCCATGCCGGCTACAAAAAGAGTAAATAATTTCTTTCTAGATACTACTGGTGGCCCTCCCTTGGTCTGGATGTACGCAAGTTTGTGTCGGATTGCTGCATATGTGCTCGCAACAAGGCAGAGTCCCTCTGGCCTTCTACTCCCGCTTCCCATTCCTGATTCCCCCTGGATCAGCATCACAATGGACTTTATCACCGATCTTCCTCTACGCCACGACTACAATACCATCTGGGTCATGGTAGGTCGTTTCTCCAAGATGTCTCACTTCATTCCCTATAAAGGCCTCCCCTCAGCCTCTGATCTCGCAAATCTGTTTATGAAAAATTTATTCCGTCTCCATGGATGTCCTCAAGAGATTATCTCCGATCGTGGAGTACAATTTGTGGCTAAGTTCTGGAGAGGCTTCTGTACCAAACTCGGGATCAAACTCAAATTCTCTTCTGGTTATCACCCTCAGACGAATGGACAGACGGAACGAGTGAATCAGGATCTGGAGTGTTTCCTGCGATGTTTTTCTTCTGAACATCAAGCTTCCTGGAGTGACCTTCTTTATTGGGCTGAGTTTGCACATAACCTTTTACATTCCTCCCTGGGCCACTCTCCTTTCTTCATTGTTAATGGGAAATATCCTACACCCCCCTCTTATCAGAAGTTCCGGCATCTACTGTGCCTGCAGCTGACTCCCTCATCCATGACTTTTCGCAAATCTGGAATAGGACCCAAGCGAAACTGGCTATGTCTATGCAACGGTACAAGACGGCTGCCGATTGCCACCGAAGAAACCTTCCTGTATTGAAGGTGGTAGATTGTGTGTGGCTAGCTACCCATAACCTCAGACTCCGTATCCCCTCCATGAAATTGGCTCCTCATTTCGTTGGACCATTTGCCATCTCCCAAATTATCAACCCAGTCTCCTACAAACTCGCTTTACCCCCTTCTCTCAAGATCCACAACACATTCTACATCTCCCTGCTTAAACCCCTGGTTCTCAACGAATTCTTCAAAGAACCTACTGCTGCCCCACCCATCAAGACCTCCCTGTGGGATGAGTATGAAGTAGAGCGAATCTTGAAGGCCCGCTCCATTCGTGGGAAATTTCAGTACCTGGTACACTGGAAGGGCTATGGCCCCGAGGTTTCTGAGGCTGATCTACACGACCCCGTCTCCTTGCAAGATTTTGGAAGAGGTCTAACCCTTTTTTTGGGGAAAGAGAGCGGGGGCATACTGTCAGGCACCATCCCCGCTGTTCTTCAACTTGGCGACGACGGACGCCTGTCAGAGCTGCGGCGCCCCCAGTCCTGTCGGGCGCATGCGCGCAGGTCCGTCCCGTTGCTAGGCAACAGGACGCTTTTATCGGCACTCTGTGTGCCTGAATCTGTTCCACCAATCCTTGCCTACTTGCCTCTTTTTAAACCTGGCTTTGGCGCCATTAGGGTGCCAGAGTAACAGGTTACTGCCTCTAGCTCCCAAGTGCCTTGTTCCTCTGTTGTGACCTGGCTTCCTAGACCAGTCTCCTGTATATTGCTCTCCAGTTGTGAGAGGGGTACGTTAGACTCCGCACCTACTAGCTCAGTAGGGCTAATTAATACCAGTTAGTGTTCTCCTCTATTCGGGACTGACAAAGTGCAATTAGAATAAATAAATTCTCCTGAATAGTAGATAAATATAGATGTGGAAAATGAACCAACCATTTAAACATTCCTGTTTCTCTATTAGTGTTATAATGTGGTATGTGCAAAATTGTATAAAATTTTGCTAGAGCCTTATTTGTAAAATTTATATTTTATCAGTGCCAAGTCAAGGGGATTCTCCCAATCTTTCAAGTCTAGACACCACTGAAATCAAATAGTGTTGTAACTGAAATATTGCTAAAGTAAAAGTGCTTATAAAGTCAAATTTAGAACAAATCTCAGAGAAAGTTAACAATCTTTTTTGTATTATATTAATAAACTCTTGTATCTCTGGGCCCATGCACGAAATGGACTATAAGCTTTACCGTCTTGGAAATTTCCATTTCCCAAAAAAGGCAAAAATAATGAATATTTATGGTGAAGTCCCCATTTCATTCGTATTTTATGCCAAATCTCCCAAGTATTGAATAATAGAGGATTATTCAATATTTCTAAAGGCATAACTAGATGAGTCATATGCAAAAAGAATCTAAGATCAAATTGTGGAATAAATTGTTGCTCCACTTTTAAGTTTGTAAAACATTCTGTTGTCTAATCCAATCTCCAATATATCTGCAAATCACTGCTTGGTTATAAAACTTTATATCTGGATAATTTAATCCCCCTTCCTGTTTTGTGTTTTTGTAAGATTTTCAGGCTTATCCTCACTTTTTTACCGTTCCAAATAAATCTTCGAAATATTATATTCAAGGTGTTTTCATCTCTTATAGATAAACGTACTTGTAAGGGTATAGTATTTTGGGGAAAATAATCATTTTAATTAGATTTACTCTACTTATAAAGGAAAGATGTAAGTGTTGCCACAATTTTAAATCTAATTCTACAGCATGGATCATACGTTTGACATTCAGTTTATATAGCGCTATTTTTTTTTATAAATTTAGCCCATTTTAGGGCAATATTTCTACTCCATAAAGGAGTTTTATAAGGTCCCAATGACATTGCCACTAATTTATCATTAACATATAATGAGTGAGGCTCCGTCCCAGCCGTCTCTGACACTGTGGCCGAAAGCAAGTGAAGTCCGCTGGGATCCAATCTGCAAGCGGCAATCAGCGTGATGAACAATAGCACAGAGTCCAGCTACGTCCAGGTCTCCTCCCCAGAATGTGGATATCAGTCCGGTGTGATAAAGAACCAAGAGTTAGCAGAGTCACTGAAGCGTTTTGAACCCTCACACGGGATCTTTTTCAAGGTGTTATGCTAACCAATTCAGATGTCCCCTTATATACTATCACCCGATCACATGATCGGGTGAGCCCACATTCAGCGTAAAATTAATCCAAGACAGAACTTGGTGACAGCAGGTGAATGCAAAGTTACCTCATCCTCACGGGTTATATGGGTCATGGGTTGCCCCCATCCTATTCCTCCTGGTAACATTTCCCCTTTCTAAAGCAGACTATTAGAGGACACATTTGGTCATTAGATTACAGTTATACTTTGGACAAATTACGCATTCTGCCATCCTTATATTTGACATTGTATAATTTTATTTAAAAATAATGATAGTAAATGATAGTCTCACTTAGGGATGAGCGCACTCGGATTTATGAAATCCAAGCCCACCCGAACGTTGCCGATCCGAGTCGGATCCGAGACAGATCCGGGTATTGGCGCCAAATTCAAATCTGAAACTGAGGCTCTGACTCATAATCCCGTTGTCGGATCTCGCGATACTCGGATCCTATAAATTCCCCGCTAGTCGCCGCCATCTTCACTCGGGCATTGATCAGGGTAGAGGGAGGGTGTGTTAGGTGGTCCTCTGTCCTGGTAGATCTCGTGCTGTGCTGTTTAGTTCTGTGCTGTGCTGTTTAGTTCTGTGCTGTGCTGTGCTGTGCTGTGCTGTGTTCTGCAGTATCAGTCCAGTGGTGCTGTGTGCCGTGCTCTGTCCTTCTGAGGTCAGTGGTGCTGCTGGGTCCTGTGCTGTGTCCTGTTCAGTCCAGTGGTGCTGTGTCCTGTGCTCTGTGCTTCTAAGGGCATAGTTATTTCCCCAATATTCCCCTGTGTTTAAAAAAATAAAAAAAAGTTATTTAAAAAAATACCAAAAACTAATTTAATTTTTTTTAATTACCACAAAATTTGCACAACCAATCCTGCAGTATAAGCCCATTGGTACTGCAATATTACCAAGTTCACACATTCAGCAGTAAAAGTCCAGTGGTACTACAATATTACAAAGTTTACACATTCTGCAGTATCAGTCCAGTGGTGCTGTGTCCTGTGCTCTGTCCTGCTGAGTTCCGTAGTGCTGCTGGGTCCTGTGCCGTGTCCTGTTCAGTCCAGTGGTGCTGTGTCCTGTGCTCTGTGCTTCTAAGGGCATAGTTATTTCCCCATTATTCCCAAGTTTTTAAAAAATAAAAAAAAAGTAAAAAAAAATTACAATTAAAAATTAAAAAAAATATATATAATTATAACCAAATTTGCAAAACCAATCCAGCAGTATAAGTCCATTGGTACTGCAATATTACAAAGTTCACACATTCTGCAGTATCAGTCCAGTGGTGCTGTGTCCTGTGCTCTGTCCTGCTGAGTTCCGTAGTGCTGCTGGGTCCTGTGCCGTGTCCTGTTCAGTCCAGTGGTGCTGTGTCCTGTGCTCTGTGCTTCTAAGGGCATAGTTATTTCCCCATTATTCCCAAGTTTTTAAAAAATAAAAAAAAAGTAAAAAAAAATAAAAAATTAAAAAAAAAAAAAATATATATAATAATTATAACCAAATTTGCAAAACCAATCCAGCAGTATAAGTCCATTGGTACTGCAATATTACCAAGTTCACACATTCTGCAGTATCTTGTGCTACATATAATGGAGACCAAAAATTTGGAGGATAAAGTAGGGAAAGATCAAGACCCACTTCCTCCTAATGCTGAAGCTGCTGCCACTAGTCATGACATAGACGATGAAATGCCATCAACGTCGTCTTCCAAGCCCGATGCCCAATCTCGTAGTACCGGGCATGTAAAATCCAAAAAGCCCAAGTTAAGAAAAAGTAGCAAAAAGAGAAACTTAAAATCATCTGAGGAGAAACGTAAAGTTGCCAATATGCCATTTACGACACGGAGTGGCAAGGAACGGCTTAGGCCCTGGCCCGTGTTCATGACTAGTGGTTCAGCTTCACCCACGGATCTTAGCCCTCCTCCTCCTCCCCCCCCCCTACAAAAAATTGAAGAGAGTTATGCTGTCAGCAACAAAACAGCAAACAACTCTGCCTTCTAAAGAGAAATTATCACAAATCCACAAGGCGAGTCCAAGGATGTTGGTGGTTGTCAAGCCTGACCTTCCCATCACTGTACGGGAAGAGGTGGCTCGGGAGGAGGCTATTGATGATGTAGCTGGCGCTGTGGAGGAACTTGATGATGAGGATGGTGATGTGGTTATTGTAAATGAGGCACCAGGGGGGGAAACAGCTGATGTCCATGGGATGAAAAAGCCCATCGTCATGCCTGGTCAGAAGACCAAAAAATGCACCTCTTCGGTCTGGAGTTATTTTTATCCAAATCCAGACAACCAATGTATGGCCATATGTAGCTTATGTAAAGCTCAAATAAGCAGGGGTAAGGATCTTGCCCACCTAAGAACATCCTCCCTTATACGTCACCTGAATAACCTTCATAGTTCAGTGGTTAGTTCAGGAACTGGGGCTAGGACCCTCATCGGTACAGGGACACCTAAATCCTGTGGTCCAGTTGGATACACACCAGCAACACCCTCCTCGTCAACTTCCTCCACAATCTCCATCAGATTCAGTCCTGCAGCCCAAGTCAGCAGCCAGACTGAGTCCTCCTCAATACGGGATTCATCCGAGGAATCCTGCAGCGGTACGCCTACTACTGCCACTGCTGCTGTTGCTGCTGTTAGTCGGTCATCTTCCCAGAGGGGAAGTCGTAAGACCACTAAGTCTTTCGCAAAACAATTGACCGTCCAACAGTCGTTTGCCATGACCACAAAATACGATAGTAGTCACCCTATTGCAAAGCGTATAACTGCGGCTGTAACTGCAATGTTGGTGTTAGACGTGCGCCCGGTGTCCGCCATCAGTGGAGTGGGATTTAGAGGGTTGATGGAGGTATTGTGTCCCCGGTACCAAATCCCGTCGAGATTCCACATCACTAGGCAGGCGATGCCAAAAATGTACAGAGAAGTACGATCAAGTGTCCTCAGTGCTCTAAAAAATGCGGTTGTACCCACTGTCCACTTAACCACGGACATGTGGACAAGTGGTTCTGGGCAAACGAAGGACTATATGACTGTGACAGCCCACTGGGTAGATGCATCCCCTTCCGCAGCAACAGCAACAGCTGCATCAGTAGCAGCAACTACAAAATGGCGGCTCGTGCAAAGGCAGGCAACATTGTGTATTACAGGCTTTAATAAGAGGCACAACGCTGACAACATATTAGAGAAAATGAGGGAAATTATCTCCCAGTGGCTTACCCCACTTAGACTCTCATGGGGATTTGTGGTGTCAGACAATGCCAGTAACATTGTGCGGGCATTAAATATGGGCAATTTCCAGCACGTCCCATGTTTTGCCCACTCCATTAATTTGGTGGTGCAGCATTACCTCAAGAGTGACAGGGGTGTGCAGGAGATGCTTGCGGTGGCGCGCAAAATTGCTGGACACTTTCGGCATTCAGCCAGTGCCTACCGCAGACTAGAGGCACATCAAAAAAGCATGAACCTGCCCTGCCATCACCTCAAACAAGAGGTTGTGACGCGCTGGAACTCCACCCTCTATATGCTGCAGAGGATGGAGGAGCAGCAAAAGGCCATTCAGGCCTACACAGCCACCTACGACATAGGCAAAGGAGTGGGGATGCGCCTCAGTCAAGCGCAGTGGAGACTGATTTCCGTGTTGTGCAAGGTTCTGCAGCCATTTGAACTTGCCACACGAGAAGTCAGTTCCGACACTGCCAGCTTGAGTCAGGTCATTCCCCTGATCAGGCTGTTGCAGAAGCAGCTGGAGAAAGTGAGGGAGGAGCTGGAAAGCCATTGCGATTACACCAAGCATGTAGCTCTTGTGGATGTAGCCCTTCGTACGCTTTGCCAGGATCCGAGGGTGGTCACTCTTTTAAAGTCAGAGGAATACATTCTGGCCACCGTGCTCGATCCTCGGTTTAAAGCGTATGTTGTGTCTCTGTTTCCGGCGGACACAAGTCTACAGCGGTGCAAAGACCTGCTGGTCAGGAGATTGTCCTCTGAAGAGGACCGTGACATGCCAACAGCTCCACCCTCATTTTCTTCCACATCTATGGCTGCGAGGAAAAAGCTCAGTTTTCCCAAAAGAGGCACTGGCGGGGATGCTGATAACATCTGGTCCGGACTGAAGGACCTGCCAACCATTGCAGACATGTCTACTCTCGCTGCATTGGATGCTGTCACAATAGAAAAAATTGTGGATGATTACTTTGCTGACACCATCCAAGTAGACATGTCAGACAGTCCATATTGTTACTGGCAGGAAAAAAAGGCAGTTTGGAAGCCCCTGTACAAACTGGCTCTATTTTACCTGAGTTGTCCCCCCTCCAGTGTGTACTCGGAAAGAGTTTTTAGTGCAGCGGGGAACCTGGTCAGTGAGCGGCGAAGGAGGTTGCTTCCTCAGAACGTTGAAAAAATGATGTTTATAAAAATGAATAATCAATTCCTCAATGAAGTACAGCACTGCCCTCCAGATACTACAGAGGGACCTGTGGTTGTGGAGTCCAGCGGGGACGAATTGATAATGTGTGATGAGGAGGAAGTACACACTGTAGGGGGAGAGGAATCAGAGGTTGAGGATGAGGACGACATCTTGCCTCAGTAGAGCCTGTTTAGTCTGTACAGGGAGAGATGAATAGCTTTTTTGGTGTGGGGGCCCAAACAAAAAAATCATTTCAGCCAAAGTTGTTTGGTAGGCCCTGTCGCTGAAATGATTGGTTTGTTAAAGTGTGCATGTCCTATTTCAACAACATAAGGGTGGGTGTGAGGGCCCAAGGACAATTCCATCTTGGACCTTTTTTTTTTGCATTATATGACCAATCAACAGTCGTTTGCCATGTTCAAAAAGTAAAACCAAATTTAAAAAAATTCAAGAAATTAAACCAAAAGTAAAATGCCCTGTCATAATTTAAAACAAGAGGTATTGACGTGCTCTAAAACTACTGTATTGTTGTTTATATTTTATAAACACTACACTTGAAAGCTTGAGTCTTTCAATAAAAAAGTAACTGTCCATTGCACGAATATTTGCAACAGGGACAATTTTAGGGTTAAGAAAGTCAACTAATAACACTTCGACGCTGTCTGTCTTTATAAACACTACACTTGGAAGTTGGAGGAGGTATTGTGGCCCCGGCACCAAATATTTACTACCGGGGCCACTCCACTGTGCAGTCCATATTTAGGTGTATCAGATATTAAACAACGGTGACAGTTGATGCCCAATTTTTTAATTATATTGTGGCCTCGGTACCAAATTGTGTACCGGGGCCACCACACTACGCAGTCCATACCCTTTTTTGGTGGAATTCTGACACGTGGAGGGTTTTTTAATTATATTGTGGCCTCGGTACCAAATTGTGTACCGGGGCCACCACACTACGCAGTCAAGATAGATAGATGCGTATCATAGATAAAGTACATTCAGTGGTGTGGGGCAAATTGAAAAATATTCAAAATGCACTGACATTATCAAAAACAAGAGGTTGTCACACGCTAAAACTCCAACATGTATATGATGGAGAGGATGGAGGAGCAGCCGTATGTGTAGTGTAATGCAGACCTGTTGAAGGTTTTTTATATATTTTATTGTGGTGCCCAGTGCCCACTCCTCTACGCAGTCCAGATACATTTATTGGTGCGAATCATAAAAGTTCAGGGTTTTTAATATATATTGTGGTGACCCACTCCTCTACGCAGTCCAGGTACATTTATTGGTGCGAATCATACAAGTTGATGGTTTTCTTATTATATATATTGTGGTGACCCACTCCTCTACGCAGTCCAGATACATTTATTGGTGCGAATCATAAAAGTTCAGGGTTTTTAATATATATTGTGGTGACCCACTCCTCTACGCAGTCCAGATACATTTATTGGTGCGAATCATAAAAGTTCAGGGTTTTTAATATATATTGTGGTGACCCACTCCTCTACGCAGTCCAGATACATTTATTGGTGCGAATCATAAAAGTTCAGGGTTTTTAATATATATTGTGGTGACCCACTCCTCTACGCAGTCCAGGTACATTTATTGGTGCGAATCATACAAGTTGATGGTTTTCTTATTCTATATATTGTGGTGACCCACTCCTCTACGCAGTCCAGATACATTTATTGGTGCGAATCATAAAAGTTCAGGGTTTTTAATATATATTGTGGTGACCCACTCCTCTACGCAGTCCAGATACATTTATTGGTGCGAATCATAAAAGTTCAGGGTTTTTAATATATATTGTGGTGACCCACTCCTCTACGCAGTCCAGATACATTTATTGGTGCGAATCATAAAAGTTCAGGGTTTTTAATATATATTGTGGTGACCCACTCCTCTACGCAGTCCAGATACATTTATTGGTGCGAATCATAAAAGTTCAGGGTTTTTAATATATATTGTGGTGACCCACTCCTCTACGCAGTCCAGATACATTTATTGGTGCGAATCATAAAAGTTCAGGGTTTTTAATATATATTGTGGTGACCCACTCCTCTACGCAGTCCAGGTACATTTATTGGTGCGATTCATAAAAGTTCAGGGTTTTTAATATATTGTGGTGACCCACTCCTCTACGCAGTCCAGGTACATTTATTGGTGCGATTCATAAAAGTTCAGGGTTTTTAATATATTGTGGTGACCCACTCCTCTACGCAGTCCAGGTACATTTATTGGTGCGAATCATAAAAGTTCAGGGTTTTTAATATATATTGTGGTGACCCACTCCTCTACGCAGTCCAGATACATTTATTGGTGCGAATCATAAAAGTTCAGGGTTTTTAATATATATTGTGGTGACCCACTCCTCTACGCAGTCCAGGTACATTTATTGGTGCGATTCATAAAAGTTCAGTGTTTTTAATATATTGTGGTGACCCACTCCTCTACGCAGTCCAGGTACATTTATTGGTGCGATTCATAAAAGTTCAGGGTTTTTAATATATTGTGGTGACCCACTCCTCTACGCAGTCCAGGTACATTTATTGGTGCGAATCATAAAAGTTCAGGGTTTTTAATATATATTGTGGTGACCCACTCCTCTACGCAGTCCAGAAAGATACCTTGTTGCAACGTTTTGGACTAATAACTATATTGTGAGGTGTTCAGAATACACTGTAAATTAGTGGAAATGCTTGTTATTGAATGTTATTGAGGTTAATAATAGCGTAGGAGTGAAAATAAGCCCAAAAACTTGATTTTTAAACTTTTTATGTTTTTTTCAAAAAAAATCCGAATCCAAAACCTTAAATCCGAACCGAGACCTTTCGTCAAGTGTTTTGCGAGACAAATCCGAACCCCAAAAATAACGAAAATCCGGATCCAAAACACAAAACACGAGACCTCAAAAGTCGCCGGTGCACATCCCTAGTCTCACTACTGAAACATTAAATTGAATTACAATGCTCTGAATATTCAGTATAGATTTCATATTCTACTTTCACTCTCATCAAGACAACAGTTGTGTCTGTTGGTACAGCAGATTCAGCTTCTAGGGTGACACCCAGTGACTCCTCGGCTTTATCTCCCAGTTCTTCTAATAGGGAGCCTGCTGCTTCCATGTTGTTATCTCTGGCAAGGAAGCGTCTGGAAGAGTTGTATTTGCTTCGCCTAGATTGGAGAGCATTGTGAAAGCTGCTGTATCTCTCAGGAATTCTTCTTGTGGTGGGTTCTATCTCACCTGAGGCCTCATCAGCATTGGTACCAGCTTGTTCCTGTATGCAGTGATTTACGTCTAATGCTCGACGAGACTTTTTCTTCATCTTTCTTTTTTTCTTCAGAGCTCTGGGGGCAAAAAACATATTTCAGAGGGTCTTCCATGAATTTTAGCATTGTAGAGCTAATTATTACCTACTACAGTTAAGAATGGTAAATAAGCACATAAGGTACATGCCATGTACATAGGCACATACCTGTAGCCACTTAGCTTTACTAGCTCCACCCATTCCATATCTCACGTCACCCATGAACACTTAATTCCACATATTTTGCTTGTAACAACACTCAGTTATATAGAACTATTCCATTTTGTCAATAGTCCTTTCCATTTTATCCCTAACTCTTCTTATTTACAGTGCAGCTTACAATATTATATCCCTATCATTGACACACAAACACTCACTTAACCAATTAACCTTCCCAACCTTAACCAATTAACTTTGAACTATGGGAGAAAACTGAAGCACCTATAGGACACACATATAAACATGAGGAGCCCACCCTGGTTGTGATTACTATACATATATAAATCATACTAACCACTAAGCCATTTATTTGGGTGTGAGGTATTGGACAGCAGCAATGTTTTTAATTTCACTCATGAACACTTAATTTTCAATACTTCTCAGTATAAGTTCCTTGTGCACCTTATTGTGTATGAGCTTGAAACATTCTAAGGGGAACAATCTGTAATATTTATTTCCTCCACTCCCGACTACAGATTGCTGGGTATCACTATCACTCCCATTATGTATCCCCATTTTGACATTTCTAGGCCCCACTGCCTTGTGTAATAAACATAATATTAATAATCATCTACAGGTTTATCTCAAACTGATCCTCAACTGAGGCGTAAAATTATCTTCCCCACAATATACTTTATACACCATATATCTGTACTCACTCATCCTGCTTCTCATTCCAATGTTCCTCGTTGCTTTTTAGGATATTGTTCATATCCAATAACTGCCGCTGGTACAACCAATCTACCATGCTTCTCTCCATGACGGCAAGTGTCTGTCCTCCTTACTGCCTAGCAGCTGTAGGACACTAGAATCCAGCTGGTTGTGATGTCACTGCTGAGGTCATAATACTCTGATCAGGCAAAGTCTCCTCTGAACACTGAGGGTTATTAAAAGGAAATAATAAAATAATGACATTGGGTTTTTTCCCCATCATAATTATTATTGAACTATTACATTTAAAACATACATATCCATAAAGAAAGATATACACATACCATGGTATTATTATAAAACATGAAATAAATGGAAAGATCAATAAAACAATGGAAATCCATATACCATCCACTAGTATCAAAATTCAAAATACAAGTTAACTTTATATTATTGTAACATTTCTCATAGGCATCAGGTATCATTACTCCAATGTAGTCTCCTTGCAACCCTTTGTTCTCCAATCAATAGGCAAATCATTATTTTGAAGTCTATTCTCATACCATTCTGTAATTCTAAAGCAGTTATATATTAAGCTTTTAGTTTCGTTCGGAAATGAATTTATATAACTTTCCCATATATGAAATAATTTTTTAACCTGTTTCTCTTTGTATATTGATGCCTCGATCCAATCTATCTTAAATACATATACCAACTTATCGTTGAATAACATTAAGGAAGGAGGTAGAAATTGCATCCAAAGTTGTAATATATATATTTTTTTCAACTGCTGAAATTCTAAAAAGCAATTTCTTAGCCACTTCCGTATATTTAAAAGATTTATCCAAAATCCCCAGTGCTGCCCATCTGGAGGATAAGGGTACAAAATTTACTAACTCTTCCTTAGCATATTCTTTAATTTGAATCTAAAATCGTTTTATATATATACACAATCCCAAAAACAGTGAAATAAAGAAACCTCAGATTTATTACATTTGGACACTTTGAGTCCCCACTAATCCCTATATAATCACTAAGCCCTTTTAGGTAATAAAGATACTCTATAAAAAAGTTCAAAAAACATTCCAGTACACGAGCTAGCCCTTAGAGTGTGTCAGGCGCCGTCCCCGCTGTTCTTCCGCTTTGCGGGGACGGACGTCTTCATTCTTCTGAGGTACTAAGGAGTTATTTGTTCCTGTTCGTGGTTCCTGTTTGCTGTGGACGCTTACCTGCACCTGGACAAGTTTCTACTCCACGCCAATGGTAATACCTGTCAGCCGCAGACCGCTCAACGCTACCTCGTATCTTATCTGCACCTGAACAAGTCTCTACTTCACGCCAGTGGTAATACCTTTCAGCCGCAGACCACTCCACGCTACCTCGTATCTTATCTGCACCTTGACAACAAGTCTCTACTCCACGCTAGTGGTAATACCTGTCAGCCGCAGACCACTCCACGCTACCTTGTATCTTACCTGCACCTGGACAAGTTTCTACTCCACGCCGGTTGTAAAACCTGTCAGCCGCAGACTGCTCCACGCTACCTCGTATCTTACCTGCACCTGGACAAGTTTCTACTCCACGCCAGTGGTAATACCTGTCAGCCGCAGACTACTTCACGCTACCTTGTATCTTACCTGCACCTGGACAAGTGTCTACTTCACGCCGGTGGTAAAACCTGTCAGCCACAGACCACTCCACGCTACCTCGTATCTTACCTGCACCTGGAAAAGTCTCTACTCCACGCCAGTGGTAATACCTCTCAGCCGCAGACCACTTCGGGCTACCTTGTATCTTACCTGCACCTGGACAAGTCTCTACTCCACGCCAGTGGTAATACCTCTCAGCCGCAGACCACTCCACGCTACCTTGTATCTTACCTGCACCTGGACAAGTTTTTACTCTACGCCAGTGGTAATACCTGTCAGCCGCAGACTGCTCCACGCTACCTCGTATCTTACCTACACCTGGACAAGTTTCTACTCTACGCCAGTGGTAATACCTGTCTCAGGGACGTAACTAGGGCTGTGCAACAGGGGCGACCGCCCAGGGCGCAACGCTGAAGGGGGGCGCAATTTAGGAATATTTTAGGTAATTTGGTTAAAATTGAGGGCTAGGGGGGCGGCATTTGTCTTTCTCGCCCAGGGCGCTAGAATTCTAAGTTACGGCTCTGAGGTCCTGTCTGCTGCAGACTACTTCACGCTACCTCGTATCTTACCTACACCTAGACAAGTCCCTACTCCACGCCAGTGGTAATATCTGTCAGCCGCAGACCGCTCCACGCTACCTCGTATCTTACCTACACCTGGACAAGTTTCTACTTCACGCCAGTGGTAATACCTTTCAGCCGCAGACCACTCCACGCTACCTCGTATCTTATCTGCACCTTGACAACAAGTCTCTACTCCACGCTAGTGGTAATACCTGTCAGCCGCAGACCACTCCACGCTACCTTGTATCTTACCTGCACCTGGACAAGTTTCTACTCCACGCCGGTTGTAAAACCTGTCAGCCGCAGACTGCTCCACGCTACCTCGTATCTTACCTGCACCTGGACAAGTTTCTACTCCACGCCAGTGGTAATACCTGTCAGCCGCAGACTACTTCACGCTACCTTGTATCTTACCTGCACCTGGACAAGTGTCTACTTCACGCCGGTGGTAAAACCTGTCAGCCACAGACCACTCCACGCTACCTCGTATCTTACCTGCACCTGGAAAAGTCTCTACTCCACGCCAGTGGTAATACCTCTCAGCCGCAGACCACTCCACGCTACCTTGTATCTTACCTGCACCTGGACAAGTCTCTACTCCACGCCAGTGGTAATACCTCTCAGCCGCAGACCACTCCACGCTACCTTGTATCTTACCTGCACCTGGACAAGTTTTTACTCTACGCCAGTGGTAATACCTGTCAGCCGCAGACTGCTCCACGCTACCTCGTATCTTACCTACACCTGGACAAGTTTCTACTCTACGCCAGTGGTAATACCTGTCTCAGGGCCGTAACTAGGGCTGTGCGACAGGGGCGACCGCCCAGGGCGCAACGCTGAAGGGGGGCGCAATTTAGGAATATTTTAGGTAATTTGGTTAAAATTGAGGGCTAGGGGGGCGGCATTTGTCTTTCTCGCCCAGGGCGCTAGAATTCTAAGTTACGGCTCTGAGGTCCTGTCTGCTGCAGACTACTTCACGCTACCTCGTATCTTACCTACACCTAGACAAGTCCCTACTCCACGCCAGTGGTAATATCTGTCAGCCGCAGACCGCTCCACGCTACCTCGTATCTTACCTACACCTGGACAAGTTTCTACTCTACGCCAGTGGTAATACCTGCCAGCCGCAGACCGCTCCACGCTACCTCGTATCTTACCTGCACCTGGACAAGTCCCTACTCCACGCCAGTAGTAATACCTGTCAGCCACAGACCGCTCCACGCTACATTGTATGTTATCTATTACCGGGACTAAGTTCCTACTTTGTATCTGTAGTAATATCTGCTAGTCGCTGACTTCTCTGCTACTTTGTATTATTGGCTGCTCGTATAATCTTTCCTTCATTTGTGGAGTATCCGTCTATTACAGTTTACCTGCACTCTAGGCACTTTGGAACCTCTCATTCCTAGTTACTACTGGTCATCATTCTTGCTGTGTCATTACTATTCCTACTACTCAGAGACTATTTAATCTTCTGGCATTCCTCCTCCTATCCAGCTCAAGGAGGTCCTTGCTCTCATTGTGTATAGCTGTATCCATCTATTTACCATACTCTCCAGAGGGCCGCGACCTGCACAGTGGAAGCCGCTAAAACCCATACTTCCTTGTGGGAGTTCCTAGAGAAGACCAGCCACTGTGTTAGACTCCACGCCTCTGGTGAGTAAAGCTCTATTCTGGTAAATTCTGGGTCAAGACACCTAGTGACCGTGACAGGCAAATCTTAAATATAGCCATCTTTTTAAACTCTTTATTTGTGCAAAAAACAGAAGATCCACAAAGCAGATAGTAAAAAAAACCAAAACAAAACATTGGAACATAAGAGCCAAAATATGTCAGTTGAAACACATAAAGAAAGTCAGGCATATGACATATTGTTACACAAATTCGTAAGCATAAAAAAGCAGTAGGTTACCCCTTGGAAAGGAATTAGGCTGGTCCAACTAAGGATGTTAGAAAACTCCACTGCCCTGGAACTCTATGTCGATGCTGTTTTTATTTTTTATTTTTTAGAGAGAGAGAGAAATAGAGAAGAAAAAGAGGAGGGGGGGGGGGAATTGGGGGGGAGGCCCTGGTAGGAGCTTCTGAAAAGATAGCCTTTTAAGTAGCGGGCGTATTTGCTTGATGGAAGGAGTACCAAAAGTTCCAAACCTTATTGAAATTTATAATTTTGTCGTGGAGAAGGCTGGTGATGTATTCCATAGTGGCCATGTACCACACACGAGAGACTACACTTTGGAGGCTGGGTGAATGGAGGGACTTCCACTCCTTCGCTATCTGCAGGCGAGTAGCGGCACAGATGTGTTGAACAAGTCTGTCTGCCTGTTTAGTTAGGCCTTTGACCCGGGAACATAACAGCATAACCATTGGGTCAGGTAAAACTTCAACGTCTAAGATTCTTGTCATTAGGTCAGCCACCTGGGACCACAAATTTGAGACACTAGGACACGTCCACCAAATGTGGTAGAATGAGCCCACCTCCCCACAACCTCTCCAACATGAGTCTGAAGTGCCAGGATATATTATATGAAACTTTGAAGGAACTAGATACCATCTTGTATATACTTTAAATGTGTTTTCTTGTATTGAGGTGTTAATGGAGATTTTGGAGATTCTCACCCTTAGCCGGGACCATCCCTCCTGATCCAGAACTCTACCAGTATCCCGAAGCCATGCCGCCTCAAACGATTCCGCAGTGTCAGTTTTTGGTTCCAGGAAATTATGGTATACCAAAGATATTAGTCCTGGAGCTCCTGGCCTATACACACAGCTCCTCTCAAAAGGAGTGAAGCTACGTAGCTTGGAAGATCTACAGAGTGATTGAATAAAGCCTCGGATTTGCGTGTAAGCAAAGTGTAAGGACGAAGGAAGGCCCTTTTTTTCTCTTAGATCCGGCAAAGTCCGGGGAGCAAAATCTCCCAAAATGTGAGTAAAATGAGTGATACCAGCCTCTTGCCAGGGGCGCGAGAATGACTGCATGTTTTCTGCCTGGAAAATCCGGGTGATGCCACAATGGTGTAAGAGGAGAAGGATATGAAGTGAGCTCCCACTTTCTATGGAGCTTGTCCCACAAGTTGAGTGTGAACTGTATGGAGGGATGCGAATACACTGAGGCCGGCCTTTGAGCTCTGGGGAGCCAGGGGAGTGAATTCAGGTTGTGATCTGGTGTATGTGCGTTCTCTAGGTCTAACCATCTCTTGATCCCCGGAGCAGACTGCCAGGAAATGATATGACTAAGGTTAACTGCATGATAGTAGCGCTCAAAGAGCGGAAGTCCAAATCCCCCTGACTGGGTGGGCTTAGCTAGGCAGGACCTTTCAAGTCTCGATTTTTTCCCTTGCCAGATAAATTTACCGCATGAAGACTGCAGGTTCGCTAGGTACCTGGGATTGGGATTGGTAAGGTCTGGAAAAGGTATAAGACTCTAGGCAAAACGTTCATTTTTATCACACTAATCCTACCAAACCAGGAGACAAAAAGCGAGTCCCATTTAGCCAGGTCTCTTTTTATTGAATCAAATAAGGGGGTGTAGTTGGCGTGGAATAATTGTTTATATTCTTTAGTGATCTGGACCCCTAAATATCGTAGCGCCTTTGGGCGCCATTGAAAATCGAACGAGGATTCGAGAATAGTTTTGGTGACAGTAGGGACTTGGAGTGAAAGGGCTTCTGATTTGGAGTTATTTATTTTATAGTTTGATAAGGATCCATATTCTTTAAGTTCTTTAAGAAGATTTGGGAGTGAAATAAGGGGGTTTGCGAGTGTTAGTAGTACGTCATCAGCGAATAAGGAAATTTTAAAGTAGCGAGGGCCAATTCGAATCCCTGATATGTCCGGGTTTCTTCTGATAGCAGCAGCCAAAGGTTCTATGCATAAAGCGTATAAGAGGGGGGACAAGGGACACCCCTGTCTGGTGCCATTGCCTAATGAAAAGGCCTGGGACAGGAGCCCGTTGCTCAAAACCGATAAGGTGGCGCGATGATATAGGGCCTGAATGGCGGAGAGAAAGGCCCCATTTAAACCGAAATGACTTAACGTGCTGAACATGAAAGGCCATGAGAGTCTGTCAAAGGCCTTTTCGGCGTCTAATGCCAAAACCACTGACGGGATCTTATTCTGATTAATATGGGCAATAATGTCTATCGTACGTCTAGTGTTGTCTAAAGCCTGCCTGGTGGGGACAAAACCTACCTGATCCGGAAAGACCAATGTTGGTAAATAGGCATTTAAACGGTTTGCCAGAATTTTGGCGAAAAGTTTAATGTCAGCGTTGATTAGTGAAATAGGGCGGTAGTTAGGGCAACAGGTCGGATCCTTATTAGGTTTAGGAATCACCACTATGGTGGAACGGGTGGATTCCGCGTGAAATTTACCCCCCATCATGATGTAGTTAAACAGTTGCGACAGGTGGGGCACCAGATCTTTGGAGAATGTTTTATAATATAGCATCATAAAGCCATCAGGGCCAGGGGCCTTGAAGTTCTTCTGTGACTTTAGTGCCAGAATTACTTCCTCGCTGGAGACAGCCTCGTTAAGAGTAGAGGCCTGACGGGAGGATAATGATGGTAGTGAACAATTGTCTAAGTAGGTGTTGATATCTTGAGGGGAAGCTGTGAGGGAAGTTTGGGCCTTGTGGAGGATGTACAAGTTTTCATAATATTTATGAAAAGTTTCATTTATGGTCCTAGGATCATAAGATAGGTCCCCTTTCTTATTCCTAATTGAATTGATTATTTGGGAGCCCTGTTTGGCTCTCAATCTCCTGGCCAAGAGAGAATCGGCTTTGTTGCCCTTTTCGAAAAATGTTTGGTTAAGCCATCTAAGCTGACGTTCCGTTCTCTCTGCGAGAATCAACTGGATTTCGCCTCTGGTCTTTTGAATCTCTTTCAAAACTGAGTGGGAGCTAGACTCCTTATGCGTTGTTTCCAAATTTTTAAGTTGAAGAGTGAGTTTATTAAGTGTCTCATCACGTTCTTTTTTTCTGCGGGAGGCAAACTGAATGATATCCCCTCGTATAACTGCCTTATGGGCTTCCCATATGGTTGGGATCGGGATCTCTGGATCTGAGTTGATTTCAAAATATTTTGTGATAGAGTCCGATATGAGATCCTTAAACCCCAGGAGTTTAAGAAGAGTCTCGTTCAATTTCCAAGAGGTTCTCCCCTGAGGGTTCTGAAAAAGGTCAACTGTTAACAATAATATAGAGTGGTCTGACCACGTATTAGAAACTATATCAGCCCTTTTTATATGTTGGAAGATGTTTGAGCAGGCCATAAACATATCAAACCGAGAATAAGTTTGATGGGGAAAAGAGTAAAAACTATAATCCCTCGATGAGGGGTACAACGCACGCCAGACATCAAATAGGCCGGCCTCAGTTACTTGTTTTTGCAAATGTTTTGTATGTGAAGATGGGGGGCAGGAGTGCCTAGAAGCGGATCTGTCCCCCCCAAGTAAAAGCAAACCCTTACGGAATTGATGTAGTTCCGAGAAAAAGTGTGTGAAAAAAGCTGTCTGACCTGTATTTGGTGCGTAGACGTTGGCAAAAGTTATATTAAGATGACCAATCTTTCCGGTCAGGAAGAGAAACCGGCCCTCGGGGTCGTCCTTAACTGCTGACAAAACAAACGGAACTGAGCCGCGGAGAAGAATGGCAACACCATTCCTCTTTGTAGAATGACAGGAGTAATAGGCATCGGGGTATCTTCTGGAGGACAGGGAGGGATGGCCACCAGCCTTGAAATGAGTTTCCTGCAAAAAAATTATATCGCCATTAAGTTTTTGTAACGTATTGAATAACATGGAGCGCTTTTGAGGTGTGTTTAGCCCTTTGACATTAAGGGAGAGTGTTGTAAAGGTCATGGTCGATATTCTAAGGGGAAACACGAAAAATAAAAATGCAATCCCACAGGCTGAATTACCAGGAGGGGGGATAGGGAGGTGGGTAACAGGGGGTGAAGAGGGAAAGAAAAGAGAGTAGGAGGAAGAAAAGGTATGAGTGTCTAAAGAAGAAAGGTAAGGGAGTAGGTTCAGGCCTAGTAGGAGAAACCTACTAGGACAGTGCCTAAAAAGCTATATTGACTTAGAAACTAGGCAAAATTTTGCCTACACAATTATCAAAACCAAGGCACAGAGATCGGGAGTGCATATAAAATATAGTCTACCAAATAAACATCTAAGAAAATCCCAAAGTAAGCGGGTGCGTGGCTAGGAGGACAGGAAACGTCCCCCGCCCGTACATTAATAAAATAGTAATATTAAACCACATCTAAACATGTATCCAGAAACATCAACATCTACGGTAATTAAGATACCACCATGAAAGTGAACACTTTAGAGCACATATTAACATTTGTTTGAAGAGTAAAACAAGATACAAACAGAACAGGTAAGAACACAGTGTTACTTCAAGTCTCCTCTATCAGAGAGACAGATTTGCTAGTCAGGGGGGTTGTTGCGAGGAGCTCTGGGCGTCACTACCCACAATCCTGTCAAGACGGGGGAGATGGAGCCTGTGGAGTAAGTCCCTTCCTTCGTTCGGAGTTCGGATCGACTCTTGACGGCCCTCCACTCCAATTATCAGGCGGAAGGGGAAACCCCAGCAATATTTGTATCCGTTTTCTCTAAGGGTGCGGGTGACCTCCCTGAGGTCGCGCCTCTTGGTTATCGTTGAAGGGGCGAGATCTTGAAATACTTGAATGCAGGATCCTTCGTAAAGAGTGTAAGGAAAATTCCGAACTGCGTTGGTAATAAGTTCCTTAGTCTTGAAGGATAATAGTCTCAATATCACATCATGAGGGGGTTTGGTATCTTTCTGGCATGGTCTCAAAGCCCTATGAACCCGTTCGATCTGCATCGGTAGATTGGATAAAGCGGGGCCCAGAGAGGAGAAGAACTGACTCACATAGTCCTCCAGATCCTTGGGTTCCACTGATTCAGGGATGTTGCGTAATCTGAGATTATTGCGACGTTCCCTGTTCTCCACATCCTCCAGCTTGTCTCTCATGAAATCGTTGTCCTTTAACAGGAAATCCAGGTCTTTTGAGGCTTCACTTTGAAATGTGAGTGACGACTCCATCTTATTTTCCAGAACAGAGGTTCTTTTGGAGATTGCCACTATTTCTGTTTTAAGATCTCCTATAGCCTTCTGAAGATCAACAGAAAAGGCGTTAGTACGCTCAATGATTAAGTTCCGTAAGTCAGCTTTGGTTGAGGGAGTAGCGGTAGTTGGGGGATCTTGGTCACTCGGGATCTTCGATGGCGAGTTAGGTGAAGATGAAGTATGTGCTTTGTCCTGACGGGAGAAGTGCTGAGTTATCTCACCTGGCACGCCTCTGCGGCCTTTACCCGCAGATTTATTCATGTTGAGTGCAGAATCTCTGGGAAACCGTTTTGTGGTGTTAAGTATATAGCCGACGGGCGGGGAACAAACCCGTGAGGGCTAAGTGGACATAGTAAGTTGTGGGAGAGTTAAGTAGAAAGACAATATCTACTCTGGTGTCCCGCTATTAATTTCCTCTCTAAATGTTCTGATTACTCCAGTGTGACTCCAGGAACCCCTGCAGACCGATCTTGTTGTGGGGCTGGGCTGTGTAGATTTTCTATGGAGTGGCTTACCTTAAACACTAGCTGAGGGGGATCAGAGTGTCCCTGTAGTGCCCCACATCTGCCTTATACACCAGAGAATAGGTGGGTAGAGCTGAGACCCTCCAAACTTGGGGGGCCCTTATTTCAGCGGGCGGGTGCTGGTAACAGGTAGGGAGGTTAAGCAGCGGGGGGAGCTAGAGAGGCCAGGCACTCACCCAGGTACAGCAGAGGACATGCAGGTCCCTGGAACAAATGGAGCCAGAGAATTTGCAGCTGGCTGTTAGAGCAGGCAAGCGGACGCCACAAGGGGGAGTATGACCGCTGTTTTCCTCTGCTCACCGAGACTCCAAGCCCCAACTCCTTCCCAGCAGGCACCTCTTTCCTGAGAAATTCCAGAAGTGGAGGCGGTGATGGCGGCTGTGACTTCCAGTTTAGCGTGGTAGTCGGGAGCAGCGATGGGAAGGACAGCGAAGCGGTCGGTGACCGGGAGGATCCGCACCCCGAGGGGTGAGTTGAAAAGGGGAGTCCCTGAAGCTGGCCGGGGTCTGGCGGGTCCGGTGAAATCAGCGGGGCTCGCCGTGCAGCAGTCGTCGGCAGGGCTGGAACAGGTATGGACGCTCCCTGGGGACAAAGGAGGCTCTCTGGTACCCCTCCGGGAGGACAGAAGTGGATTTTGGTGGGTATAGTTCCCCAAATGCTGGGTATTCCGCTGCACCAAGACGTGTCCGCTCGCTTAGGCGTCCAAGCCACACCCCCTGTACTGCTCTCTTTTTAATATCAGCATCTAATAATTCCCTTTGAGAAGATGTCAATTTGGGAATTTGCAGTTCTGAGAAAAACTTCTAATGTTTACCTTCATCACATAGTGGCGCTTTATATAAGTCAGTATAATATTGATGCAATTGCTTAGCAATCTCATTTGCAGAAATATGTCTTTCTCCATCCATCTAAGATTCATGTAATATATGCAGTGTCGGACTGGGGCATGAAGGGCCCACCGGGGAACTGCAATGCTAGGGGCCCACCAGAGGGGGTGTGGCCAGTCATCATAGAGGCGAGACTAGATGCTAGAGGGGGAGTGGTCAGCCCACGAAGGACAGCTAGCACCATAGTGTAGTATATAATGAATGCAGTGTGTGTATAAAGAGTACACAGTCTGACCTGCCCCTTAGATTGGGCAGAACAGTCACCATAAATCGGGATTGTCCCACTAGACCAGGCTTGGCTAACCTGTGGCACTCCAGGTGTTGTGAAACTACAAGCCCCAGCATGCTTTGCCAATATATAGCAGCTTATTGCTGGAAGGGTGTGCTGAGACTTGTAGTTTCACAACACCTGGAGTGCCACAGGTTAGCCAAGCCTGCACTAGACTCAGAATATTTGACAGACTATCCTACCTGTTCTTGTCACTTTTACCACCTGTAGCTGCTGGTTTCTTTAGTTGCTGCTTGTCTGGATCTTGGAATGTTGAGGGCCCTATTTGGAAAAAATAATGGGTACATTTAGAAGATTCCAAACAGCCCTGGCATTAAATCAATAGGACCAACAATTAATACTTAGGCCTTTCTCCAGCCCCAACATTAAAGTTATAGTATTTCCATTTAATAAACCTATTTCCCTCCCTCCAGACAGCCCCTGCAATAAATCGCATTTATGTATAATAAGTATAATAAATATACTTATTTCCTGCAACCGTCACTGCCATTAAATAATTCATATTCACATTTAATTAAAAGCCCCCAAACCACCCCATCTTAAATTAAATTGTCCCACCTTCACCCTACAAAGAAAATAGCACCCATTATTTAGCTACCACCTACCACACACACATTACATTGCCACAAGCCCGCTGTGCCATCACACACACATTACTGTGCCCCTTAATCACCATGCTGGGCCTCCTTATGATCACACTGCGCCCTCCATGCTGTTTTTGCCCCCCCTTCATAACCCTGTGTCATGCTGCTTTTGTTCCCCCCTTCTCCTGGCCCCCCTTCACTCTGCCTTCATGCTTCCCCTTCACTCTGCCTTCATGCTCCCCCTTCACTCTGCCTTCATGCTATCCCTCCACTCTGCCATCATGCTCCCCCTCCACTCTGCCATCATGCTCCCCCTCCACTCTGCCATCATGCTCCCCCTCCATTCTGCCTTCATGCTCCCCCTTCACTCTGCCTTCATGCTCCCCCTCCACTCTGCCATCATGCTCCCTCTCCACTCTGCCATCATGCTCCCCCTTCACGCTGCCTTCATGCTCCCCTTCATTCAGCCTTCATGCTCCCCCTTCACTCTGCCTTCATGCACCCCTTCACTCTGCCTTCATGCTCCCCCTTCAATCTGCCTTCATGCTCCCCCTTCATTCTGCCATCATGCTCCCCCTTCACTCTGCCTTCATGTTCCCCCTCCACTCTGCCTTCATGCTCCCCCTTCATGCTCCCCCTTCACTCTGCCATCATGTTCCCCCTCCACTCTGCCTTCATGCTCCCCCTTCATGCTCCCCCTTCACTCTGCCATCATGCTCCCCCTTCACTCTGCCATCATGCTCCCCCTTCACTCTGCCATCATGCTCCCCATTCATGCTCCCTCTTCACTCTGCCTTCATGCTCCCCCTCCACTCTGCCATCATGCTCCTTCTTCACTCTGCCATCATGCTCCCCCTTCACTCTGCCATCATGCTCCCCCTTCACTCTGCCATCATGCTCCCCCTTCACTCTGCCTTCATGCTCCCCCTCCACTCTGCCATCATGCTCCCCCTTCACTCTGCCTTCATGCTCCCCCTCCACTCTGCCTTCATGCTCCCCCTTCACTCTGCCTTCATGTTCCCCCTTCACTCTACCTTCATGCTCCCCCTTCATTCTGCCATCATGCTCCCCCTTCACTCTGCCTTCATGCTCCCCCTCCACTCTGCCTTCATGCTCCCCCTTCATGCTCCCCCTTCACTCTGCCATCATGCTCCCCCTTTACTCTGCCTTCATGCTCCCCCTTCACTCTGCCATCATGCTCCCCCTTTACTCTGCCTTCATGCTCCCCCTCCACTCTGCCATCATGCTCCCCCTTCACTCTGCCTTCATGCTCCCCCTTCACTCTACCTTCATGCTCCCCCTTCATTCTGCCATAATGCTCCCCCTTCACTCTGCCTTCATGCTCCCCTTCCACTCTGCCTTCATGCTCCCCTTCATGCTCCCCCTTCACTCTGCCATCATGCTCCCGCTCCACTCTGCCTTCATGCTCCCCCTCTACTCTGCCTTCATGCTCCCCCTCCACTCTGCCTTCATGCTCCCCCTTCACTCTGCCTTCATGCTCCCCCTCCACTCTGCCTTCATGCTCCCCCTCCACTCTGCCATCATGCTCCCCCTTCACTCTGCCATCATGCTCTCCCTTCACTCTGCCTTCATGCTCCCCCTCCACTCTGCCATTATGCTTCCCCTTCACTCTGCCTTCATGCTCCCCCTTCATGCTCCCCCTCCACTCTGCCTTCATGCTCCCCCTTCATGCTCCCCCTTCACTCTGCCTTCATGCTCCCCCTTCACTCTGCCTTCATGCTCCCCTTCACTCAGCCTTCATGCTCCCCCTTCACTCTGCCTTCATGCTCCCCCTTCACTCTGCCTTCATGCTCCCACTTCAATCTGCCTTCATGCTCCCCCTTCATTCTGCCATCATGCTCCCCCTTCACTCTGCCTTCATGTTCCCCCTCCACTCTGCCTTCATGCTCCCCCTTCACTCTGCCATCATGCTCCCCCTTCACTCTGCCATCATGCTCCCCCTTCACTCTGCCATCATGCTCCCCATTCATGCTCCCTCTTCACTCTGCCTTCATGCTCCCCCTCCACTCTGCCATCATGCTCCTTCTTCACTCTGCCATCATGCTCCCCCTTCACTCTGCCATCATGCTCCCCCTTCACTCTGCCATCATGCTCCCCCTTCACTCTGCCATCATGCTCCCCTTCACTCTGCCTTCATGCTCCCCCTCCACTCTGCCATCATGCTCCCCCTTCACTCTGCCATCATGCTCCCCCTCCACTCTGCCATCATGCTCCCCTTCACTCTGCCTTCATGCTCCCCCTCCACTCTGCCATCATGCTCCCCCTTCACTCTGCCTTCATGCTCCCCCTTCACTCTACCTTCATGCTCCCCCTTCATTCTGCCATAATGCTCCCCCTTCACTCTGCCTTCCTGCTCCCCTTCCACTCTGCCTTCATGCTCCCCCTTCATGCTCCCCCTTCACTCTGCCATCATGCTCCCCCTCCACTCTGCCTTCATGCTCCCCCTCTACTCTGCCTTCATGCTCCCCCTCCATTCTGCCTTCATGCTCCCCCTTCACTCTGCCTTCCTGCTCCCCTTCCACTCTGCCTTCATGCTCCCCCTTCATGCTCCCCCTTCACTCTGCCATCATGCTCCCCCTCCACTCTGCCTTCATGCTCCCCCTCTACTCTGCCTTCATGCTCCCCCTCCATTCTGCCTTCATGCTCCCCCTTCACTCTGCCTTCATGCTCCCCCTCCACTCTGCCTTCATGCTCCCCCTCCACTCTGCCATCATGCTCCCCCTTCACTCTGCCATCATGCTCCCCCTCCACTCTGCCATCATGATCCCCTTTCACTCTGCCATCATGCTCCCCCTTCACTCTGCCATCATGCTCCCCCTTCATGCTCCCCCTTCACTATGCCTTCATGCTCCCCCTTCACTCTGCCTTCATGCTCCCCCTTCACTCTGCCATCATGCTCCCCCTTTACTCTGCCATCATGCTCCCCCTTCACTCTGCCATCATGCTCCCCCTTCACTCTGCCTTTGTGCTCCCCCTTCATGCTCCCCCTCCACTCTGCCTTCATGCTCCCCCTTCATGCTCCCCCTTCACTCTGCCCTCATGCTCCCCCTCCACTCTGCCATCATGCTCCCCCTTCACTCTGCCATCATGCTCCCCCTTCACTCTGCCTTCATGCTCCCCCTCCACTCTGCCATCATGATCCCCTTTCACTCTGCCATCATGCTCCCCCTTCACTCTGCCATCATGCTCCCCCTTCATGCTCCCCCTTCACTCTGCCTTCATGCTCCCCCTCCACTCTGCAGTCATGCTCCCCCTTCACTCTGCCATCATGCTCCCCCTTCACTCTGCCTTCATGCTCCCCCTCCACTCTGCCATCATGCTCCCCCTTCACTCTGCCATCATTCTCCCCCTCCACTCTGCCATCATGCTCCCCCTTCACTCTGCCATCATGCTCCCCCTTCACTCTGCCATCATGCTCCCCCTTCACTCTGCCATCATGCTCCCCCTCCACTCTGCCTTCATGCTCCCCCTCCACTCTGCCATCATGCTCCCCCTCCACTCTGCCATCATGCTCTCCCTTCACTCTGCCTTCATGCTCCCCCTCCACTCTGCCTTCATGCTCTGCCATCATGCTCCCCCTTCATGCTCTGCCATCATGCTCCCCCCTTCACTCTGCCATCATGCTCCTACTCCACTCTGCCTTCATGCTCTGCCTTCATGCTCCCCCTTCATGCTCCCCCTTCATGCTCTGCCATCATGCTACCCCTTCATGCTCCCCCTTCATGCTCCCCCTTAACGCTCTGCCTTCATGCTCTCTTCTTTCTTCCATTCCCTCACTTACCTTTTCTATCTGATTCTTTCTTCTCTTCTGTCTTCTGCCTTCTGTCTGCGGCGCTCCTCACTGAATGACGTCACGCCTGGCATTCAGTGCGCACGGAGCCGGCGCCGCAGACACGCAAGGTTTTTTTTTGTTTTTTTTGTCTTCAGTTACTCGCTCCCCCACCAACGAAGGGGGGGGCCATCAGGGTCGGGGCCTACCGGGGGATAGACCGGTCCCCCGGCAGGCCAGTCCGACCCTGAATATATGTTATAGGTTTTTGCTGTCTTGCTATATGGGGGAGCAGTTTTCCTGATTTATTCCCCCAACGTTAACATTTATTAGTATCATACGATGTTCTACTGTTTGCCTGGCTTAGCAAAAAGGTTTCAAGCCTATTTTTACTATCTATATTTTTCTTATGCTGAAGGATTTAGATTTATGTTAAACAAGTCATAATTAGTCTTGATTAATGTATTTAGCACCTGATACTGATCCCTCTATTCCTTGTTTTTTTGCTGCTGAATATGCAATATATGGGTGCAATATATGGGCCCTCATAACAGCTTTGGCAGTCTGCCCATAAAGTGCTGAGTCTTCCTTATGTTGCTGGTTCTCAATAACGTATTCATCACATTTATTTTTTTTAAAAAAATTAAATTGATGATTTTGTGCTAAATATGAAGGAAAACGCCATAGGCGATCCATGTGATTGTGCTCATTTTTTTCAATATCTAACATAATAGGTGCATGATCAGAAATAAGAATATTTTCTAAGTTTGTATTTCTAATTCGTGAAAGTAAAGTGTTACATATCATGATATAATCAATACGAGAAAGTGTATTATGCACTTTGGAGTGGTGTGTATAAGACCTATCTGTAGGGTTCAATATTCTGCAAGGGTCCACCAAATTATGTTGTGTTTTTAATATATGAATTTCTTCTGTAGATTTAACTGAACCCAAAGTGGGTATAGTACATCTATCCATTTATGGATTGTCTATAGCATTAAAATCACCTCCTATTATCAGATTGTGTGTAGTACGTTGCATCCAAATTTGTGAAATTTTCAAATAACAATTACTATTAGAAGTGTTAGGCGCATATATATTAAGTATACTAAATATTTCTCCATTTATACTTATGTCTACCAATATAAATCTTCCCTCAACATCCTGAATAACTTCACCTTTCACATATTGCATCCTTTTCCCAAACAAAATTAACACCACCCGTTTTTTTGCTCATAAATGGTCCTGATATACATTCTGGAATCCAATTACTTTTAAGAAAAGAATTTTGGGAGGCTTTTCAGTGTGTCTCTTGAAGCAGGACTACACCAGGGGATTTTTTTTTTTAAATGCGTAAGTATTAACTGGTGAATTATGTCCTGCCACATTTCATGAGAGAATCCTCATATAAGAAGATGTAGGACCTAATATTTGTGCACAAGCTAGATTAGATGTTATCATTTCCTCTTATTATGGAAACCAAAAACACACACATATATATATATATATAAATGTATCAAATCTCCCTCCATCCCATTGTGGAGGGGCTTATCCCCGGTCTATAATTCTTAATACTACAGGAGAGTCACATCGGAGTATCATCTTTCCAAAACACCAGATATTTTTTTTTATTTTTTTTTCCTTTTTTCCAGCCTTCAATGGAGCCAGTCCCTTTCGTTGCAGAGAGGGATTTCCACTGAGGATCACACAACAGGTAAGTATTCTTCAATAACAACAGTACAGATCCTTAAGTACTGCTGCCCATTGCCCAGCAATGATAAACAGACCCCATTGTGTTGTAGAGAAGATAGGTAGAAGTTCTCCTAGATCCCACCCCTTGAAGGATGAACACACATTCAGCATAAAATTAATCCAAGACCGAACTCTATGACAGCCAGGGCCGGATTAACCATTGGGCTAACTGGGCTACAGCCCAGGGGCCTATGGCATCCAGGGGGCCCTTGAAAGTGCTCAGCAGCAGTATTGATCGGGCGGGGGCGCCCCCGGCGCGATCAGTGCTGCTGGGCACTTTCACTGCGGTCCTTCTCCGGCGCGCTGTAGTCTCCTTACTGAGGAGATCTCGTGAGTCTCACTCTCACGAGATCTCCCCAGTAAAGAGCATACAGCACCGGGGAAGGAGGTAAGTGCTGGGAGGGGGAGGGGGCGGGGGTCGGGCAGCACGGATCACGGGGGGGGGCATCTCGAATCATGGGGGGGGCCTCACGGGGGAATGGTGGCCCCCTTAGCCCAGGGGCCTCCATTCCCTTAATCCGGCACTGATGACAGCAGGTGAATGCACAGTTACCTCATCCTCACGGGTTATATGGGTCATGGGTTGCCCCCATTCTATTGAGCCCTGGTAAAATTTCCCTTTTCTAAAGCAGACTATTAGAGGACACATTTGGTCATTAGATTACAGTTATACTTTGAACAAATTACACATTCTGCCATCCTTATATTTCACATTGTATAATTTTATTTAATAAAAGTGATAGTAAATGATAGTTTCACTACTGAAATATTGAATTGAATTACAATGCTCTGAATATTCAGTATAGATTTCATATTCTACTTTCATTCTCATCAGGACAACAGTTGTGTCTGTTGGTACAGCAGATTCAGCTTCTAGGGTGACACCCAGTGACTCCTCGGCTTTATCTCCCAGTTCTTCTAATAGGGAGCCTGCTGCTTCCAGGTTGTTATGTCTTGGAAGGAAGCGTCTGGAAGAGTTGTATTTGCTTCGCCTAGATTGGAGTGCATTGTGAAAGCTGCTGTATCTCTCAGGAATTCTTCTTGTGGTGGGTTCTATCTCACCTGAGTCCTCATCAGCATTGGTACCAGCTTGTTCCTGTATGCAGTGATTTGCATCTAATGCTCGACGAGACTTTTTCTTCTTCTTCTTTCTTTTTTTCTTCAGAGCTCTGGGGGCAAAAAACATATTTCAGAGGGTCTTCCATGAATTTTAGCATTGTAGAGCTAATAATTATCTACTACAGATAAGAATGGTAAATAAGCACATAAGGTACATGCCATGTACATAGGTACATACCTGTAGCCACTTAGCTTTACTAGCTCCACCCATTTCATACCTCACGTCACCCATGAACACTTAATTCCACATATTTAGCTTGTAACAACACTCAATTATATAGAACTATTCCATTTTGTCAATAGTCCTTTCCATTTTATCTAACTACGAAGCCATTTATTTGGGTGTGAGGTATTGGACAGCAGCAATGTTTTTAATTTCACTCATGAACACTTAATTTTCAGTACTTCTCAGTATAAGTTCCTTGTGCACCTTATTGTGTATGAGCTTGAAACATTCTAAGGGGAACAATCTGTAATATTTATTTCCTCCACTCCCGACTACAGATTGCTGTGGTATCACTATCACTCCCATTATGTATCCCCATTTTGACATTCCTAGGCCCCACTGCCTAGAGATCTCAGTTCTATTATATTTGTAATTAGACAGATTTATCTGGATAAAGTTTCAGTGTTGCAGTGTTATTATTATAATGCTCCATTTCACTGACCATGTTTAGATATTTATCTAATAAACAGAATATTAATAATCATCTACAGGTTTAACTCTAAATAATCCTCAACTGAGGCGTACAATTCTCTTCCCCACAATATGCTTTGTACACCATAGATCTACTGATTTACTCACTCATCCTGCTTCTCATTACAATGTTCCTCGTCGGTTTTTAGGATATTGTTCATATCCAATAACTGCCGCTGGTACAACCAATCTACCATGCTTCTCTCCATGACGGCAAGTGTCTGTCCTCCTTACTGCCTAGCAGCTGTAGGACACTAGAATCCAGCTGGTTGTGATGTCACTGCTGAGGTCATAATACTCTGATCAGGCAAAGTCTCCCCTGAACACTGAGGGTTATTAAAGGGGAATAATAAAATAATGACATTGTTATGAACAATAACATTTCCTTCAAATGTGTCTATAGGTGAAATGTAATCAATAGGTACAACAAGACAGACCAAATCTCACATTCACTGGCTTATCAGATATCACCACCTTAGTAACAAAGAAGTAATATATAAATTGAGGAGAGATGCTTTGGGCAGCCTAAACATTATGCATTAGTGAGTAAACTAACACCGTATATGTATACTAGTTACTATATAGAGTGGAATGTTTTAGCATTTTGTTTTACAATGTGAAAGTCACTTTTATATGATGCTTAAGAAGGACAAGGGATTGGCCACAATAGCACCATATTTAACATATGCTTTTTGCGGGTTTTGTTATTTTGTATTTAAAGCTATGATGGTTATTTTAAAGTTGTAATGAAACAAACCTGCAAATAACTACTTTATCAATCTACTACTTTTTCCCCTAAACATTTCTCATTGGTAACAATGTAATGACATTTTTGATATTTTTATATAAAAAAAGTGTACATAACTACACGGATGTCATCTTACTGAGAAGAAGGGAGGAGAAATGCTATCTCTCAGAAGAAATGTCCATGATTTCCAAAAGGAGGGTAATGTAATAAGGCTGTGTGTAAGATGTCTTTTCTCTATGTTGGCGAGTTGCATTTAGTGTTAAAATGTTTAGGGTGCTAAACTAGATATTGTGATTTGGGGGCTTATTTAGAGCCTGATTTAGATTGGACTTATGCCTGTTTGCGTAGCTTAAAATATGTAAATTTGCACTGTACACGCACACAGAGAGAGCACAGGTATATGTGAGAATAGAGAGTTGCTCACATGTGACTCTTGCACTGTACTACAACTGGAAAGGTAGGATGAGGAAGCAGATGCCACCCAAGTACAGGAAATGTGCTCAGATACAGACCAGCAGGGCCACGCAGATGAAACCTGACAATAGGCGTATCTGTTGCTTGTGCCTGACAGCTGGTGCAAGATCTGTAATCATCATCATTTATTTATATAGAGCCAACATATTCCGTAGCGCTTTACAATTGTAATAATGGACATTAGCTCAAATCTTTGCAGTGTGTAAAAGAAATGTTAAATAAATTAAAACAGGACTGAATATATGCTGAATAAGTCCAGTAAGTGTAAACTTGCCACTAGTATGTGACTTTGTATCAGTGGTACCAATAAGAGTAGATGCTGATATTAATATGTTCGAATGGGAAACTTTAATATATTGAAAGATGGAGGATCAGTTGTTTGAGTTCAGCTCCTTGAGAAACATTGTAGGATTAGTGGGAATCAACATGGATTTGTGAGGGATAGGTCATGTCAAACTAATCTAATTAGTTTCTACGAGGAAGTTAGTGGGAACTTAGACCAGGGCAGGACAGTAGATGTGGTCTACTTAGATTTTGCAAAGGCCTTTGATACAGTGCCACACAAGAGGTTGGTTTACAAAATAAGGGAACTGGGTCTAGAAATCAAAATTTGTACTTGGATCGAAAACTGGTTAGAGAATAGGGAACAGAGAGTTGTGATAAATGGAACATTTTCTAATTGGTCAAAGGTCTTAAGTGGAGTACCTCAAGGTTCCGTGCTGGGACCACTCCTTTTTAATATATTTATTAATGACCATGGTGATGGTTTAGAGAGTAAAGTTTCTATTTTTGCAGATGACACTAAACTCTGTAAGGTAATAAAATCAGAGCAAGATTTAGCTTCTCTACAGAGGGACTTAAATAAACTGGAGGATTGGGCGGTTAAATGGAATATGAGGTTTAACACAGATAAATGTAAGGTTATGCATTCAGGGATCAAAAACAAGAATGCAATCTATAAATTAAATGGAATTAATTTGGGAGAATCTATAATGGAAAAGGATTTGGGAGTGCTCGTAGACAGTAGACTTAGCAATAGTGCTCAATGTCAAGCAGCAGCTGCAAGGGCAAACAAAGTATTGGCATGCATAAAAAGGGGCATAGATGCAAGGGAAGTCAGTGTAATTTTGCCACTGTATAAATCGTTGGTAAGACCTCATCTTGAATATGCAGTACAGTTCTGGGCACCACTCTATAAAAAAGATAATTTGGAACTAGAAAGGGTTCAGAGAAGGGCGACAAAATTGATAAAGGGTATGGAGTCATTAGGTTATGAGGAAAGGTTAGCCAGTTTAGGCATGTTTACTTTAGAAAAGAGGCGTCTAAGGGGAGATATGATTACTATGTACAAATACATTAGGGGTCAATACAGAGAGCTTTCATGGGAACTTTTTACCCCAAGGACCATACACAGGACACGTGGTCATCCCCTAAGGTTAGAGGAGAGGAAATTTCACAACCAGCAAAGGAAGGGGTTCTTTACAGTAAGGGCAGTCAAGATATGGAATTCATTGCCAGGGAAGGTTGTGATGGCAGATTCAATAGATATGTTTAAGAATAGGTTAGACAAATTTTTAGTGGAAAGGTGTATCCAGGGATACGACCGTTAATTTAAAATAAAGGATAGTAGTGGATATAGGGTAAAAATTGGATTGCAATATTGAGTCTGGGGGGATTTTCAAAATTGAAACAGATGGGCGGTTGCCTACTCTGGATTAATTTCAAATATAAGTGCAGGATCGCAGGAGATCCAAAATAGGTTGAACTTGATGGACTGGTGTCTTTTTTCAACCTCATCAACTATGTTACTATGTTACTTGTACACACTTGTTTGTTTAGCATGAGCTACAGTCAATGCTTGAATCGTTGAACCCTGTAAAGGTGACCTGGTCAACCTGTGGCTATCCAGGTGTTGTAAAACTACAAGCCCCAGCATGCTTTGCCAGTAGATAGCCAGCTGATAACTGGCAGGGTATGCTGGGACTTGGAGTTTCACAACATCTGGAGAGGTACAGGCTGGCCAGACGTGCTGTAAAGGAAGTTGGACATGTACGTATGGGGATTCAGAGTGCATGCTGAAAGGACATGTATGTAGGATGCCCTGTTGTCTTCAGCATGTGTTCTGTTCAGCATTCACTTGGAACATTTATGTGTATCTGTACTTTCCTTATAGGGTTCTTTGAACCCTATCTGCAATGCTGATTAAATGTACCTGTATAAGGGTGATACCAGGGGTTATAGGATACCCAGTGGTTGAAGTGGAAATTTAGAAGTGCTGGTATGGAATTTCCACTTTAAAATGAATGGGTGGGCTCCTCAAAGGTTTAGGGAAATGGTTTTACTTTCTATGTCAACCATGGGTTAAATCTGGTGGTCATTTCATCTTCAAACACCACTTCTGGGGTTCCTTTGCCAGACAAACATGTGCAGGATCTCCGGGGTCTGTGTAATATGTTGCAGGAGCAGCTTAAGATGGCGGTAGCTAAGCAAAAAATGTTTGCGGACAGGGTAGGACGTTGTTTTCAGTGGGAAATAAAGTGTTGCTCTTAATGTAAAACATTACCCTGAAGATGGCCTCATTTAAACTGGGGCCTAGGTACATCAGTCCCTACCTAATCAGTGGGAAGATAAGTCCAGTAGTGTGCATGCTATGGCTACCAATTTCCCTTAGATCAATCTGGTGTTCTACATTTGCCTTCCGAAACTGGTGGTTCCGCCTCACACAGTAGAGCTAGAGGACCACCAAGAATATATCATTCAGTCAATCCGTGACTCTCGCAGATCTGGGAGATAAGTACACTTCATGATGTCCTGAAAGACTGTTCTTGGAGTAAGTGAATCAATATTCACGCACCTGCACTATTCGCCAAATTCTTCTGGCTTAATCCTGGCAAACACAGAGGATTGCATCCGGAATAAAAAAAAAACAGAGGGAACACCAGGGGAATGAATCTGACTGGAGTCTGCTCCTAAAAGGAGTGGCACTGTGTACCATGTATCACATGTACAGTACATAATTATTTTGTAAAGGTGTGAGGATTCATAACACTAGCTCCAGATGACAGCTGTCAGAAAGTCATTAGTGTGAGGATTCATAACACTAGCTCCAGATGACAGCTGTGAGAAAACAGTTCACAATGACAGCTACAAACACTTTCTCTCAGTTCCTGTAATCATCACTCAGCTAATAACAACAATCTAGCTAGTCACACCACCTGGACTACTGCACAGCTTTCTTTATTCTGCAATCAGCCCTTCAGTGAAAAGATCAAGTCAATCAGAACAATTTATCTCATCTGTTTGTAGCCTTCATAAAGTCCTTTAGTTCTACCAAACCTTTAAATAAATGATGATGATGATGATGATGAAAGTGGAGGGGATGTTGTCAGGCCTGTCAACATCCTTGTCTCTCCTACTCACTTATCCTCAATCTCCCGGCCAAGAATTACTCTTTGTTTTTAGCCTCCACAGTGGAAATACGGCAATATTAGAACCTTTCTACGATTTTCTTTCATGTTTTCCTTTTGAAGAACAACTATTCTCTTAGATTTTAAAATTAATTTCAGTTTATACCGGCGCCAGTACAATGTGAAAGGGTTTCTCAAATATATAAAATCTGCCGGCTGCTTCCATTACCCCCTTAAGAAGAGCAATAACAGAGTTGCGTCAAAGACTGAAGTCATTTTCGCGCGTCAGGATATTCACTGATCGCGTTAGCAAAATTATGCAATTCATCAAACCCCGCACCCCACACGCCCACCTCCCCCAGGATCTCCCTGAAGCCAATGAGGAAAAGTTGGCAAGTATAAAATAGCTCTGAAGCAACAAAGGATATCAGTAGTAAATTCTCACTACTCCTTGTTCTCTAAATAAAATATCATCTATGTCCACCAGAATGTATAGCCACAGCAGCTCTCAAGTTGCAACATGGGCTGTCCAATTGAATAGAGCTCAATATTCTAACACATTTTCCTGCATGAGTGTCAGTTTCATCAGAAGGATAAGGTAAACGAGTCTGATCTGGGTATTTAAATTTGTAAGATCCAATCACTTGAGAGCATTAATTATACACCTGCTGTATATGAAGGCTGTGTGTTGCCATTCAATGTTAAACTGCAAACAAATAAAAATTACAAGAAGCTAAAAATATTAAAATATTGCTTCTGTGATATATAGATAAATACTCATTAATAAAATGAGTTCTGACTTAAATATTTATATACATCATGACGGCATAAGAAGTAAACTTATTACATATGGCTATTTAACCATGTAGCAATATATACACAAAACTAAAAAATATATAAATCAATAAGCATCTAAACAAATGGATCCACATATAACCGTCTGCAGTGAGAGATCCACAAGTATATGTCAAGAATTTCATTAAAGACTCTTAGGGGTATATCTACTAAACTGTGGGTTTGAAAAAGGGGAGATGTTGCCTATAGCCACCAATCAGATTCTAGCTGTCATTTTGTAGAATGTACTAAATACTAGAATCTGATTGGTTGCTATAGGAAACATCTCCCCTTTATCAAACCCGCAGTTTAGTAAATATACCCCTTAGTGAGAAGACGTGTGTCAGTGTTCCAATTCACCTATTCCCATATTAATTGCTGATAGTGGAGAAAAAATACAGACTCCTGGGTTTTAGATCAATTGAAAGTAAAAAAAAAAAATATACATGTATGAATGAACTGCTTCTAGGAAACCAATAAATAGGATTATATCTGCAAGTCAGTCAACATCAACATCCAGTATATACACAGTGAATGATTGTTATCCTGATACCGTATTTCCCCATGTATAAGACGCACCTTTTTCTCAAAAATTTTGGGTCTAAAACCTGGTTGCGTCTTATACAGAGTTAGCGGGGATGCAGGGGGGAGGGGCAGCATTACAGGGGTAGCAGGGGCGGGATCAAGGGGGAGCGGGGCAGCGTTACAGGGGCAGCGTTACAGTGGAACCGGGGGATCGAGGGAGAGCGGGGCAGTGTTACAGTGGCAGCAGGGGGGGGGAATCCAGGAGGAGGGGGGACAGGCAGAGTGGCAGCGGGGATCCAGGAGGAGGGGGGCAGAGGCACAATGGCAGTGGGGGGGGCAATTGCAGGGAGAGTGTGCTGCCAGCCATTACACTCTCCCTCTCTTTTTTGACAGCTACCGTAATATTTTTTTTTAACATTTCGGGGCCAAAAATAAGGTCCGTCTTATACATGGGAGTGCCTTATACATGGGGAAATATGGTATATTATACAGCTACATCCATTCTAATTTTATATATCACTATGAATACATTTGTTGAAGAACAAAGCAGGAGATATTATTCATCAGTTGAGGAACATGTCAAACAAAAATGAACACTTCTAAAACCAAATCACTCTACCAAATGAATGACTAAAATAAATGATACAATATTATACATACAAAAAGGTATTCTAAAAAATATACACTTTTAAAAGATTATCTCATACATGCATTACCCATGCAGTGAAGAGAGCTTAATTCATTTGTTTGCACTATGATGGTAATAAGCATTTACATACTATTATGTAATTATAAGAACAGAATGGAGGTCTTAATGTAGATCTTAGTATAATTATTCATAATTCATCATCCTGGAAATTATTCGATATCATAGATGTGCATGTATAATATGATAAAAGTATAAACAGACACAAACAGACAGCTAAAAACTAAATTTAGGTGAGAATTAATTGGGGAAGAAATGACATGATTCTCATGACAAAGAGAAAGAAGGTGAGTAATCTGAATGGATAAACTATGAAATGTACACAGAAACAATGTCGCTTTTTTTTTATATATATATATATATATATATATATATTTATATAAAGATTGCTATTGTAACATTGAAAGTGATCTCTCCCTACATATTGAGTAATTGTATGTCACACAAAAGTAACTATGTACATATAGCTAACAATAATTACTAACCAAAAACCATCTTGTGTTCAAAAGGTACAATATATACTAAAATAATAATACTTAAAGATTAGTCTGATTGTTATATAGAGTGGATCACAGTTCTAAAAAATATTTAGTGTCAACCAAACCAAACCTACAAAAAAAAATAATTCAGAAATTAAAATGGAAGTGACTTTAAATTGTGACTGAAAAGTGTCATTAGCTCATTCCGTAACAAATTTTGCTCAGGTGGCTGGAGAAACAAATAAATAATTTAAGAATTATAGGAGCCCAGATTAGCTGGTGTAACTTGACTTGGTGTAATCTTAGGTCAAGTGTTCATATTGTGACCTAATATAACACAAGTCTAAAAAATTGTGCAAACTAAAATAGTAAAACAAAAGGGAAAATTAAAAAGGAAAAAAGGAAGTAATAAGACAAGTAAAATATATTTAAAATCTAATTAGATCGTCTATTGTTTTTTTGTTTTCTTTCATAGACCTGCCACCTAGTACACTATCGAAAGACAAGTTGCAAGTATCTGCTGGTACAGATTTATCAAAGGAACAACTGGAATCAGTTCTCCTTTGAAAGTGAAAAGAAAAATGACCACCGCTAATAGTAAAAATAAAATCAAACATATAGCAGGCTTAAAAAAAATTTTTTCAGTTTTACCTGAGTTTTGTATTTGTGATTCACCAACCATGTAAAATAAAACTTTAAGAAAAAAATACATACATTTTTTAAAAAAAAGCTCAAAAAAAGCTCAAATTCAATTGAAAATACATAATAGCTAAGAAAAGTCCACTATCAAAACTTTTACCATCCAAGATTATAAAATGGTCTTGTATCAAACAATTAATAATGTAACTTTAGATCCACAGTCCTGTGTTAATGAAATAGCACTCAATAGTAAAAAAAAATTAGTAGTGAGTATTCTTATAGAATTGCAAAAGTATAATAATTTCACCAAAGTCAATGTCTCCTTTACAGGAACAAAGTACTAACAGTCTTGACTTGTCCTATACAAAATAGAAAGAGGATCTCACATACAATAATTAGAACACAGCAGCAGATCCACAGACCCGTGTTTATACATCAGCATTTAATAATAAGACAATTAATTTGATTCCGTAGGTGATAGATTAACAAAATGGCAATGAATTATTAGGTTTACCAAGTCCAGCCTCACTATTACAGGAGAAGTGTATGTCAGCTTGCTTAGGAATATAGGAGCTTCTCTACATAAGATGCAGCCCTCAGCGGAATATATTTCTCAGCTAAATAGATGCTGTAACTATGGATACGGATGTTAGAAGGAACTAGATGGCCTGCAAAAAAAAGGAAATTATATACCACAAATGAATCTCTACTGGGTACTCTGTATTGTAGCCAGCACTCATGCTCTAATAAATCAGTCACATAACTAGTGTTGGAATTTGGAATATTTTTGAAATGTCTTGACTGATGTATGTGAGCTAAATTCTAAGTTTTCTATTAGGTTATATAGCCCCATGTGATAGACCTGGATTTACCACATTTAAATTTATGGATTAACAGGCAATCAACCATCATCCTTCATATGACTATTTCAAGACTATTTTAATTATTAGCAAGTAAACGTGGTGCTAACAAATTCTTTAAATTAGTTAAATATTAGTTTCATAATAATTATTTTGAATTGGTAATGTTCTCAGGTAATATGCCACTAGTAGCTCATCGTGTTTCAAAACTACACTGTGTTTTTTAAAAATGAGTCCTAATATTCCAGAATCTCTGTTAAATTTGGATACAAATAAACATATCACTTGTAACATAGATCGAGCTTCTTTCTGGCAAAGATTTCTGATTAAATACATCTTCTGTCTTAAGGGATGTCATTTTTCTAAGTCTGTATTAGGGAGGTGATAGCCCCCCTCATAAAAGCCATTAAAATAGTTTTATAATGTTTATTAAAGGCAATAACAAATGCAATGCAGTATCTGACTCTCCTAAAGTGACCAAAAGGTATATTTTTGATCAAAAGTTTATAGTGTGGACTATGATAATGTATATAATTATTTGTTTTAATAGGTTTTAATACATTTTCTACAAATAGGACCCTAAAAATAATGACTATATTCTGATGAGAAATTTGGGAGTAAAAGTGAGTATGGATTATCATTAATAAATGTGATAAAATGTTTAATACAATCAATATCCCAGTGCCAAATAAAACTAATATCAGTGTAATCAGTATACCGGCCATACATCACTAAATTTGCCTCGAAGGTCTAGCACTTGCTAGATGTAAACTCCTATATTGCATCTGATTTTAACTGCATTTTAATGGTGTTTAAAGTAGGGATGAGCGCACTCGGATTTCTGAAATCCGAGCCCACCCGAACGTTGCGGATCCGAGTCGGATCCGAGACAGATCCGGGTATTGGCGCCAAATTCAAAAGTGAAACTGAGGCTCTGACTCATAATCCCGTTGTCGGATCTCGCGATACTCGGATCCTATAAATTCCCCGCTAGTCGCCGCCATCTTCACTCGGGCATTGATCAGGGTAGAGGGAGGGTGTGTTAGGTGGTCCTCTGTGCTGTTTAGTTCTGTGCTGTTTAGTTCTGTGCTGTTTAGTTCTGTGCTGTTTAGTGCTGTGCTGTGCTGTGCTGTGCTGTGCTGTGCTGTGCTGTGCTGTGTTCTGCAGTATCAGTCCAGTGGTGCTGTGTGCTGTGCTCTGTCCTTCTGAGGTCAGTGGTGCTGCTGGGTCCTGTGCTGTGTCCTGTTCAGTCCAGTGGTGCTGTGTCATGTGCTCTGTGCTTCTAAGGGCATAGTTATTTCCCCAATATTCCCCTGTGATTAAAAAAATAAAAAAAAGTTTTTTTAAAAAATACCAAAAACTACTTTAATATTTTTTAATTACCACAAAATTTTCACAACCAATCCTGCAGTATAAGCCCATTGGTACTGCAATATTACCAAGTTCACACATTCAGCAGTAAAAGTCCAGTGGTACTGCAATATTACAAAGTTTACACATTCTGCAGTATCAGTCCAGTGGTGCTGTGTCCTGTGCTCTGTCCTGCTGAGTTCCGTAGTGCTGCTGGGTCCTGTGCCGTGTCCTGTTCAGTCCAGTGGTGCTGTGTCCTGTGCTCTGTGCTTCTAAGGGCATAGTTATTTCCCCACTATTCCCAAGTTTTTTAAAAATAAGAAAAAAGTAAAAAAAAATAAAAAATTTAAAAAAAAAATAAAAAATAATAATTATAACCAAATTTGCAAAACCAATCCAGCAGTATAAGTCCATTGGTACTGCAATATTACCAAGTTCACACATTCTGCAGTATCTTGTGCTACATATAATGGAGACCAAAAATTTGGAGGATAAAGTAGGGAAAGATCAAGACCCACTTCCTCCTAATGCTGAAGCTGCTGCCACTAGTCATGACATAGACGATGAAATGCCATCAACGTCGTCTTCCAAGCCCGATGCCCAATCTCGTAGTACCGGGCATGTAAAATCCAAAAAGCCCAAGTTAAGAAAAAGTAGCAAAAAGAGAAACTTAAAATCATCTGAGGAGAAACGTAAAGTTGCCAATATGCCATTTACGACACGGAGTGGCAAGGAACGGCTTAGGCCCTGGCCCGTGTTCATGACTAGTGGTTCAGCTTCACCCACGGATCTTAGCCCTCCTCCTCCTCCCCCCCCCTACAAAAAATTGAAGAGAGTTATGCTGTCAGCAACAAAACAGCAAACAACTCTGCCTTCTAAAGAGAAATTATCACAAATCCCCAAGGCGAGTCCAAGGGTGTTGGTGGTTGTCAAGCCTGACCTTCCCATCACTGTACGGGAAGAGGTGGCTCGGGAGGAGGCTATTGATGATGTAGCTGGCGCTGTGGAGGAACTTGATGATGAGGATGGTGATGTGGTTATTGTAAATGAGGCACCAGGGGGGGAAACAGCTGATGTCCATGGGATGAAAAAGCCCATCGTCATGCCTGGTCAGAAGACCAAAAAATGCACCTCTTCGGTCTGGAGTTATTTTTATCCAAATCCAGACAACCAATGTATGGCAATATGTAGCTTATGTAAAGCTCAAATAAGCAGGGGTAAGGATCTTGCCCACCTAGGAACATCCTCCCTTATACGTCACCTGAATAACCTTCATAGTTCAGTGGTTAGTTCAGGAACTGGGGCTAGGACCCTCATCGGTACAGGGACACCTAAATCCCGTGGTCCAGTTGGATACACACCAGCAACACCCTCCTCGTCAACTTCCTCCACAATCTCCATCAGATTCAGTCCTGCAGCCCAAGTCAGCAGCCAGACTGAGTCCTCCTCAATACGGGATTCATCCGAGGAATCCTGCAGCGGTACGCCTACTACTGCCACTGCTGCTGTTGCTGCTGTTAGTCGGTCATCTTCCCAGAGGGGAAGTCGTAAGACCGCTAAGTCTTTCACCAAACAATTGACCGTCCAACAGTCGTTTGCCATGACCACCAAATACGATAGTAGTCACCCTATTGCAAAGCGTATAACTGCGGCTGTAACTGCAATGTTGGTGTTAGACGTGCGCCCGGTGTCCGCCATCAGTGGAGTGGGATTTAGAGGGTTGATGGAGGTATTGTGTCCCCGGTACCAAATCCCCTCGAGATTCCACTTCACTAGGCAGGCGATACCAAAAATGTACAGAGAAGTACGATCAAGTGTCCTCAGTGCTCTTAAAAATGCGGTTGTACCCACTGTCCACTTAACCACGGACATGTGGACAAGTGGTTCTGGGCAAACGAAGGACTATATGACTGTGACAGCCCACTGGGTAGATGCATCCCCTTCCGCAGCAACAGCAACAGCTGCATCAGTAGCAGCATCTACAAAATGGCTGCTCATGCAAAGGCAGGCAACATTGTGCATTACAGGCTTTAATAAGAGGCACAACGCTGACAACATATTAGAGAAAATGAGGGAAATTATCTCCCAGTGGCTTACCCCACTTAGACTCTCATGGGGATTTGTGGTGTCAGACAATGCCAGTAACATTGTGCGGGCATTAAATATGGGCAATTTCCATCACGTCCCATGTTTTGCCCACACCATTAATTTGGTGGTGCAGCATTACCTCAAGAGTGACAGGGGTGTGCAGGAGATGCTTGCGGTGGCGCGCAAAATTGCTGGACACTTTCGGCATTCAGCCAGTGCCTACCGCAGACTAGAGGCACATCAAAAAAGCTTTAACCTGCCCTGCCATCACCTCAAACAAGAGGTTGTGACGCGCTGGAACTCCACCCTCTATATGCTGCAGAGGATGGAGGAGCAGCAAAAGGCCATTCAGGCCTACACAGCCACCTACGACATAGGCAAAGGAGTGGGGATGCGCCTGAGTCAAGCGCAGTGGAGACTGATTTCCGTGTTGTGCAAGGTTCTGCAGCCATTTGAACTTGCCACACGAGAAGTCAGTTCCGACACTGCCAGCTTGAGTCAGGTCATTCCCCTGATCAGGCTGTTGCAGAAGCAGCTGGAGAAAGTGAGGGAGGAGCTGGTAAGCCATTGCGATTACAGCAAGCATGTAGCTCTTGTGGATGTAGCCCTTCGTACGCTTTGCCAGGATCCGAGGGTGGTCACTCTTTTAAAGTCAGAGGAATACATTCTGGCCACCGTGCTCGATCCTCGGTTTAAAGCGTATGTTGTGTCTCTGTTTCCGGCGGACACAAGTCTACAGCGGTGCAAAGACCTGCTGGTCAGGAGATTGTCCTCTGAAGAGGACCGTGACATGCCAACAGCTCCACCCTCATTTTCTTCCACATCTATGGCTGCGAGGAAAAAGCTCAGTTTTCCCAAAAGAGGCACTGGCGGGGATGCTGATAACATCTGGTCCGGACTGAAGGACCTGCCAACCATTGCAGACATGTCTACTCTCGCTGCATTGGATGCTGTGACAATAGAAAAAATTGTGGATGATTACTTTGCTGACACCATCCAAGTAGACATGTCAGACAGTCCATATTGTTACTGGCAGGAAAAAAAGGCAGTTTGGAAGCCCCTGTACAAACTGGCTCTATTTTACCTGAGTTGTCCCCCCTCCAGTGTGTACTCGGAAAGAGTTTTTAGTGCAGCGGAGAACCTGGTCAGTGAGCGGCGAAGGAGGTTGCTTCCTCACAACGTTGAAAAAATGATGTTTATAAAAATGAATAATCAATTCCTCAATGAAGTACAGCACTGCCCTCCAGATACTACAGAGGGACCTGTGGTTGTGGAGTCCAGCGGGGACGAATTGATAATGTGTGATGAGGAGGAAGTAGACACTGTAGGGGGAGAGGAATCAGAGGTTGAGGATGAGGACGACATCTTGCCTCAGTAGAGCCTGTTTAGTCTGTACAGGGAGAGATGAATAGCTTTTTTGGTGTGGGGGCCCAAACAAACCAATCATTTCAGTCAAAGTTGTTTGGTAGGCCCTGTCGCTGAAATGATTGGTTTGTTAAAGTGTGCATGTCCTATTTCAACAACATACCTCTCAACTGCAGCTCATCCCTCCTCTGCGGGGATAATGTCTCCTGTGCTCTGACACGTCACTCTGTGTACTCTCAGCCTCAGGATCTGACACTACAGCTACCATGCCTCTTGTAGCAGCCCTCACTCCAGGGCCTCTTCCATGTGCAGTGTCCCCCTCTCTCTTGGGTTCACTATAGTGGCATGGAGTTCTCCCCCTCATCCAGGGCACACATTCCTTGCCCTGGCTCAGTCACCACGCTCAGACTTCCAGGCAATGCTGGGGGAGCCTGGGAGCTTCCACCCCAGGTCCACAGCTACAACTCTCCTCTCCTGTGTCTTCTCTCTCTTTCTGACACTTTAAAGATCGTGCCTTTAAATGAAAAAGTCAGTCTTCATTGCACGACTATGTGCAACAGGGACATTTTTTTGGGTTTACAAAGTCAAACAATAGCACTTCGACCCTGTCTGTCTGGGGTCTCTCAATGACGAATTGTCTGTAGCATGTTTGGAGGAGGTATTGTGGCCCCGGTATCAAATTGGGTACCGGGGCCACCCCACTATGCAGTCCAGATACTTGTTTGGTGGAATTCCGACACGTGGAGGGTTTTTTAATTATATTGTGGCCTCGGTACCAAATTGTGTACCGGGGCCACCACACTACGCAGTCAAGATAGATAGATGCGTATTGCGTATCATAGATAAAGTACATTCAGTGGTGTGGGGCAAATTGAAAAATATTCCAAATGCACTGACATTATCAAAAACAAGAGGTTGTCACACGCTAAAACTCCAACATGTATATGATGGAGAGGATGGAGGAGCAGCCGTATGTGTAGTGTAATGCAGATCTGTTGAAGGTTTTTTATATATTTTATTGTGGTGCCCAGTGCCCACTCCTCTACGCAGTCCAGATACATTTATTGGTGCGAATCATAAAAGTTCAGGGTTTTTAATATATATTGTGGTGACCCACTCCTCTACGCAGTCCAGGTACATTTATTGGTGCGATTCATAAAAGTTCAGGGTTTTTAAGATATCTTGTGGTGACCCACTCCTATACGCAGTCCAGGTACATTTATTGGTGCGATTCATAAAAGTTCAGGGTTTTTAATAGATATTGTGGTGACCCACTCCTCTACGCAGTCCAGGTACATTTATTGGTGCGAATCATAAAAGTTCAGGGTTTTTAATATATCTTGTGGTGACCCACTCCTCTACGCAGTCCAGGTACATTTATTGGTGCGAATCATAAAAGTTCAGGGTTTTTAATATATCTTGTGGTGACCCACTCCTCTACGCAGTCCAGGTACATTTATTGGTGCGAATCATAAAAGTTCAGAGTTTTTAAGATATTGTGGTGACCCACTCCTCTACGCAGTCCAGGTACAATTATTGGTGCGAATCATAAAAGTTCAGGGTTTTTAATATATTGTGGTGACCCACTCCTCTACGCAGTCCAGGTACAATTATTGGTGCGAATCATAAAAGTTCAGGGTTTTTAATATATTGTGGTGACCCACTCCTCTACGCAGTCCAGAAAGATACCTTGTTGCAACGTTTTGGACTAATAACTATATTGTGAGGTGTTCACAATACACTGTAAATTAGTGGAAATGCTTGTTATTGAATGTTATTGAGGTTAATAATAGCCTAGGAGTGAAAATAAGCCCAAAAACTTGATTTTTAAACTTTTTATGTTTTTTTCAAAAAAAATCCGAATCCAATACCTTAAATCCGAACCGAGACCTTTCGTCAAGTGTTTTGCGAGACAAATCCGAACCTCAAAAATAACGAAAATCCGGATCCAAAACACAAAACACGAGACCTCAAAAGTCGCCGGTGCACATCCCTAGTTTAAAGCATACTGGTCAGTGTAGAACCTGCATACAATGAGGTGCCCTTAAAGCTGGGATGCAGGCTTAAAGTTTTCATCAAAATATGAACTAATATCTCATGTTTTCATTTTGCTAGATGCACACAGATATGCAGTGTTACAGATAAGCGCTGACAACTGTCCTTTTTTTTGTGTACCTATATGGGCATTTATATTGCCAAGCAGCTGGTACCATAAATAATATTGGATATACAGAGCGCGTGCTTATTGCCATGTAGCTGGTACCATATATAATATGGGATACACCGAGTACGGGCTTATTTTTTCTCTGCTTTTATTTCATGTACCTGTCTTTTTCCAAATAGAGCACCAACATTCTAGAATCCAGATAAACAGCAAGTGAGCCTAAGACACCAGCAGCCACAGGTAGTGAAAGCTGCAAGAACAGGTAGGAGAGAGCAGGACCGCCAGCAAAAGAGGAGGAGATAAGAATTATTTTAATTTTACATAAGTCATTGTGACGAAATGAGTGGGATAACCCTGTGAGCATTCGGTGTCTCATTTCTCACATAATGTAAATTATAGTACTTTTTATAGCCCATGCTTTGTTCCCTAGTTCACCAGACTACAACTGCATTGTCCAATAACATGTGGCTAAGGGGACATTGTAGTTCAGTGTACATATGTATGTTGTGTATTGTATATTGATGACTTGCAGTAAGGTTGCTATTCATTGTCTTTAAAGTGAAGCCAGGGGGATTGTGGGTAGGGATCAGGTTGCCATGTGCTGGAGTAGGAAAATTAATTAGTGTCCATTGTTCTCACCAGGCTAGTCCAGACAGGCCATCTAACAGGGGAGGTTCTCTGGAAGGACAGCTCATCTTCACTCCCCTGTCCAACCTCCCTAGTCCAGCACTGACCAATGGTTAAGTAGAATAGTGTAGAGGACTTACCTGTCCGGGGCCGTCGTCATCCCTCGGGCGGCGGTCCCCTCCGTTCAGCCGGGACGGTGAGCCAATCAGGGCTCACCTCCCGGCCATTTCAAAAAGAAACATGGCGACGGACCAATCCGGGCCCGCCATGTCATCACGTGGCGTCGCGTCGACGCTACGTGATGACGCTAGCGCGGCGCCGACTATTTAAGTCGGCGCGCGCGCCGCCATGGGGAGTTCGACGGCGGAGAGAGTCAGAAGAGGACGTGTCGCGGAGAGCTGCGGGATCAAGACCAGAAGAGAAGGCAGCGGAGACCAGCAGTGGCGGCAGAGAGCCCTTGTTAGGGCTAAGAGCGCCTCTGCTGCCTGAAGACCGGCGGGATCAAGAACAGAAGCCGGCGGCAGAGCATAGAAGCAGCGGCAGGCGGGGAAGGAGTCCAGGAGAAGCTCCCCGAAGACAGCCCCAGGTAAGGCCTTGCCAGGCAACTCCTCTCCCGGGCCCACGCCCGCAGCACATGCAATAAAGTCGGGCACAAGGCCCGTGGCACAATAAAGTAGGGGCACAAGGCCCAGGGACCTGGGCACTAGGCCCCAACGTAGTAGTGGGCCAGTAGGCCATTAGTATATATATGATAAAGGGGACAAGCCCCAGTTAGCTAGTCAGACAGGGGCGTGAGAGCCCAGATACAAGGGCACAAGGCCCTTAGGTAGTGAGTGGCCTAGAGGCCATAGGAAGGCCAAGGGCCTGGTTAGGGGCTGGTAGCCCATCTGCTATTAAGGGCACAAGGCCCTCGGTTAGTAGACAGGCCTCAGGCAGGGGCTAGGACCCCTAGGTAGTAGGGCACAAGGCCCTAGTAGTGGGCTCAGAGCCCTGAGTTAGAGAGGGGGCTGAGGCCCATTAGTCAGAGCAGAAGGCTCTGTGTGTAGCTGGGCAGAGACCCATGGTGTGTAGGGCATAAGGCCCCGGGTGGTGTGTGGTAGAGGCGTGGGAGCCTCGTGAGAGTAGGCGCGGTCCTGTGTTCGGGTAAGTAGCGGGCAAGGTACTGTATACTGTATCTATTTATTCTGTCTGTGTGGCGAGTGTAGTTTACATTACAGTATTTTTGTGTGCTTTCTAACTGTGTCCAGGGGCAAGACGTCAGGCCCCCATTAAAGGTAGGCTCTTGTTTCCTGTGGTTTTCCTGTGCTAACCCGTGCTGTGGGGGACAAGTGTGAGTACCAGCATACACATAGTCAGGGGAGAACACATGTAGTTTCCCTGTCCCTTAGGTCCCCGGGGTCACACTGGTACCCAGAGGGGGTGGCTGAGTGAGTTGGTGGCAGTACAGCACACCTTGAGGCAGTTCCAGGGGCGGCCGTGGTTCTGATCAAGGGTCCTCAAGGCCGGTTCCGTGCAGGTGGACCTGTGGTTCCGGACGTAGGGACACGTGTGAGATACCCGAGTACAGGCAGTCGGGCGGTTCAGTTCGATCGGCTGTTCCGTGCGGCAGTCGGCCCGCGGGTTAGTGTGCTGTTTTACTGAGCCTCAGCCGGGCTTAAAGAACCCGTACTTAGGGCCTGTGTGTGACTCCATAGCAAGAAGGCAGCTTCTTGGTACGACCTGGGTGAGGGGGTTAGGAACCGCCCTCCGGTTTAGGCTGTGAACACCGGCTGGTGTTCCCCGTAGCGTGTAACTAGTAGTTCCGTTAGTGCACCACATTTAGTTAGTCCTAGTGTTTGACTTAGTTGCGTTGCCGACCATTAGAACGTTGTTAGGGTCGGGTCGCCGTTGTAGTTAGTCCAGTTTTGTGGGTGCCATCTTAGTTCACGGAGAGCGTAGAGGGAGGCTGTGTGTTCTTGTCATCCGCAGGAGTCGGGAAGGTGCAGGAGAACCGGATCGGAAGTGGGAGTGTCCCGGTGAGTATCACGCTCGATTCCTCCTTTCGGTTAGGCCCTCACCGGCAGGTGTGTGAGGCACTTGAGGCGGGATTAGTCCTCGGATTAGTCTTGGCCTTCAGTGCCTGTAGTCCCCCGCGTCTTGGCAAGAACAAAGTGAGGAGGCGGCAAGGAGCTTGGACCGACCGTGTCCTCGTCCCTTGCCGTAGTCTCGGACAGCCCTTACTTGGTAGACTCGGTTTAACTGTGTGTTTCCCTCTTAGGTGTTACTTGCGGGCGTCCGGAGAAAACCCAAACCGGGACCGAGGTGGGATCCAGTCATCCACGCGGATCGTGGTAAATTCGGAGGTATTAGGAGTTAGTCGCCCTGTGAGGCACATCTCCTTTAGGGACCTTACATTTTGGCGTAGTCGGCAGGATCCGCGTTCGTGATGACGGATTCACGACCAACCACGCCTTCCCCCGAGCGCAACCCGCCTAATGTGATGGCTGTGGGTGCCGCGTTGTCCCACCTGCCGAAGTTCGATGGAAAGAATCTTGCTTTCGCCGACTGGCAGGAACGGCTGCATGGCACTGCCCGGTTGTATCATATCACCGGTGCCATGAAGGTGGAGCTGGCTCTGAACGCCCTGGAAGGGGATGCCAGGAAGACGGTTCTTCTTCGACCCAAATCAGATAGGGACACCCTGGACGCCATCTTCAAAATCTTGGGAGGATTGTACGGTGACACCTCCTCTGCGGCAGTTCTGAGGAAGAGGTTCTTCGGGCGTGTGCAGAGAGAAGACGAGAGTCTGACCCAGTTTGGCAACGCTCTCCTAGAATTGGCGGGAGAACTCTGGCAGAGAGACCCACGGGGGTCGGCCGCCATGGGAGACTCGGATGTGCTACTGCGAGACCAATTTGCCCTGGGGCTCTGGAACGTGCCACTCCGGCACATTCTACTGGACAAGGTGCGGGACCAACCTCACCTGGCGTTCCAGGAAATACAAGCGGAGGCTGTGTCCCGGGACAGAGATGATCACTACGGGCCTTATGCGGTAGCGCCCCAGCAAGTCCTGCTCACCAGTAGCCCGTCCGAAGCAGAGGCCCAACCGTTGGAGAGTTGTGTGAAAGATCTAAAGGAAGCTCTCTTAGCCATGAAGGAAGAAGTCGCCCAATTGCGGCAGGAAGTCCGTCGGCCGAGGGATCGCCGAAGTGAAGGGGGACCTATAGAGGAACGGCGAAGCGCCCCCAGGTCCCAGCAGGGCCCAAGACCGGGCGTTCGCTGTTGGAGATGCCAACGCATGGGACATTATGCCCGAAACTGTCCCGAACCTCCAAACCAGGCACCGTTAAACTAGAGTCCCTCGCGGTGAAGGGGCCACCCGCGGGGGAGATGGGGGCAAACCCCAACTTCACCAACTCTGCTGATTTGGTGGGGGAGTGCCCTACCGTAGTAGCCACGTTAGGGGGTAAACCACAACAGTGTCTGCTGGACACGGGGTCTCAGGTGACCACTATGTCGGAGCGGTGTTTCCTGGAAAACTACGCTCACCTGCAGAAGAGCCGGGCCCAAACGTGGATTAAGCTGACCGCCGCCAACAATTTGCCTATCCCTGTCGTGGGAGTAGTCTGGTTGGAAATTGAAGTATGCGGACAGACCTTGGGAAAGAAGGGCATTCTGGTGGTTGGTGGAAAAGAGCTTCGTCATGGCCCGGTGATCCTGGGGATGAACGCCCTACAAAATTTGGATCAGGCCTTATTCCACGCCAAAGGGGCTCGATACTGGAGAGAGTTGGACGTACCCCGGCCCGTGCAGCAGGTTTTCCAGAGAATGGTACGACGGTGTGATGAAGAACCGACTGAGTCGGGACTGGAGCTCCTTGGCTACCTACGGACCAACTATCGACAGACGGTCGAAGTACCCCCTGGTCAGGAGGTGCTGCAATATATGGAAGTGAGGACAAACCGGAGATTGGAGGGAAGAGTGGTGTTGGTGGAACCGGTCAGTCCGGAACGAATGGCGGAAGGACCTCTTGTTGCCCGTGCGTTGGCCAGGGTACATCGAGGAAGGGTACCCGTGCGGTTATGTAATGTGCAGGACCATACTCAGACGATGGGGCCTGGTACGACTGTCGCTCGAGTTATCGCCGTAGAAGCAGAACAGATTGGAGATGACCGGCAGATACTTCTCAAACCCGCGTCAGGACAACAAGGGGGCTTGGCGGTCCAAGTGGAGGGTGACGATAGCCTGTCCCGCGAGTGGAACGGCAACACCATTTTGGAACAAATGGATGTTTCCTTGGAAGGGATCGAGCCTCGAGATGTTACCCGTTTACAGCAGATATTGTGGGCCAGACAGAAAGTGTTCTCCCGAAGTGAAGAGGATTTTGGGTACACGGAAGAACTGGAACATAATATCCGTACCGGAGACAGTCTGCCCATTAGGGAGAGATATCGGCCAATCCCGCCCAAGTTGTACCAAGAGGTCAAGCTGATGATTAGGCAGATGTTGGATAGCCACGTGATTACCGAAAGTAAGAGCCCGTGGGCAGCTCCTATCGTCTTAGTACGGAAGAAAGATGGAGCTATCAGGTTCTGTGTGGACTATCGGCGGTTGAATAGTTGTACTGTCCGCGACGCGTATCCATTGCCCAGGATTGAGGAATCGCTAGCTGCGCTAGGAAAGGCGAGATATTTCTCCACTCTGGATCTTGCCAGCGGATACTGGCAAGTACCAGTGGCGGCAGAGGACCGGCAGAAGACGGCCTTCATCACACCAATGGGTCTGTTTGAGTTCTGTAGGATGCCGTTTGGGCTCACTAATGCTCCCGCCACCTTCCAACGGTTAATGGAGAGATGTCTGGGAAACCTGAACTTCGACGCTCTCCTGATCTATTTGGATGATATCATCATCTTCGCTCCCACGGTCAAGGAACATCTGGATCGACTCGACGTCGTCCTACAGCGCTTGGAGAAGTTCGGCCTGAAGTTGAAGCCGCGAAAGTGTCATCTTCTGAAATCCCGGTTGGAATACCTGGGACATATTGTGTCCCGGGATGGGGTGAGCCCCACTCCGGATAAGGTTTCTGCGGTGTTGGACTGGAAGATCCCTCGAACGGTGACGGAACTGAGAGCATTTCTGGGGTTAGTGGGCTACTATCGGAGATTCATCAAAGACTTCGCGAAGGTGGCTGGCCCGCTACACGAATTATTGAGGGGCGTTGCCACTACGGCTAAGAATCAAGCCATAGCCTGGGGAGACGCTCAGGAAAAGGCGTTCACGACGCTCAAAGAAGACCTGACGACGGCTCCAGTGCTGGCGTACGCTGACTTCGAAAAGCCCTTCGTTCTGTATACTGATGGAAGTCTCAAGGGCCTGGGGGCCGTGCTAGCACAAGTCCAAGACGGCAAAGAACGGGTCATTGCCTACGGAAGCCGGAGCCTGCGGGATTCAGAAAGAAACCCCGATAATTACAGTGCCTTTAAGCTGGAGTTGTTAGCAGTGGTTTGGGCAGTAACCGAAAAGTTCACGGAATACTTGACCGGCGCTGAGTTCGACATAGTGACCGATCACAATCCCTTGGCCTACTTGGGCACGGCCAAGTTAGGGGCGCTGGAACAGCGATGGATGGCTCGGTTGGCCAAGTTCGGATATAAGATCCGGTATCGACCCGGAAAGGCTAATGGAAATGCGGATGCGTTGTCCCGTTATCCCCTGCAAGGGCCGGAGGGGCCTAGTGATGAGGACAGAGAAGGGGAGGAGATCCCGGATCTGACCCAGTTGACATCTCCTGTTTGTGCTCTGAGTGTGCCCAAGACGACCGTAGATTGGGCCGAACGGCAGGCTCAGGATGCTCCATTGCGGTGTGTCCGCCGATGGAAGCAACAGGGACATTGGCCCTCTAGTGAAGAACGGCGTCGACTGTCCATAGCCGGACGACGGCTATTGCACAGATGGGATCAACTGGCAGTGAGGGAAGGGGTGCTAGTTCGCCGAGCCTACCTGGAGCAAGAGCTCCGTCCTGTATGGCAGGTGGTGGTGCCTGAGTCCATGGCGCGGGACTTGGTACTGGAAGCCCATGAAAAAGGCGCTCATCTCGGGGCGGCCAAGACCCATCAATGGCTACGCAGGCAGTACTGCGTACCTGGCGCCAAGGCGTTGGCGGAAGAGGTCTGCCGAGCCTGTCCACGATGTGGGGTAAGTAAGGCTGGGGAGCAGCATGCGCCCGTGCAAACCATTCAGACGGGGCGACCCTTGGAGCTGCTTATGATTGATTACGTCCTGGTTGGGGAGTCAAGTAGTGGTCATAGCTACGCGTTGGTCATGACCGACCACTTTACAAAGTTCACCGTCGTTGTGCCCACACGAAATCAGACGGCGGAAGCAGCTACGCGCGCCATTGTGGAGCACTTCATTCGGAGATATGGGTGCCCGGAGCGGATTCACTCGGATCAGGGAGCCTGTTTTCAGGGACGCCTCATGGAGGGTCTGTGTGACACTTATGGGGTACAGAAGTCCCGGACCACTCCTTATCACCCTCAAGGTAATGGCGCCTGTGAAAGGTTCAATCGGACCTTGCTGCAAATGCTCAGGGCTCTGGAGGCTGGGCAAAAGAACCGCTGGCCGGAGTACGTGCAGGACTTGGTGTGGGTATACAATAACCGGGTACATAGTACCACCGGTTATACCCCATACTTCCTTTTGTTTGGGCGGCCTGGAAGGGAGTGGCGTGATTTGGAGTTGTCCGTCCCCGAAGAAGCGGACAGATGGACTCCCAGCGGCTGGGTGACCGAGCAGAAGAGGAAGCTGAAGATTGCCGGGGACGTGGTGAGGGGGCAGCTACGGTCCAAAGTCCATCACGGGCCAACCAACAGCACGGCTTCCCCCTTCGTAGTGGGTCAGCGGGTACTGGTAAGAGTTAAGAGGTTGGGAAATAAACTCAGCGATCGGTGGGAAGTGTTGCCACATGTAGTGCAACGGCGCATGGCTCCTGACCTTCCTTTGTATGAGGTGGTTCCTGCGGAAGGGACTGGAAGACCGCGGGTGCTACATCGGAATATGTTACGTCCCTGTGGTTTTCTGGATTTGCCTTCCGACGTCCAGGAGAGAAGTGAGCCAGATCCTATACCCGCCCCGACGGGGGTGGATTGGTGGGCACCAATGACCGCCGACGACGTTGTTACTCCGGATGCTACTCCAGTGGACCTGGACCTTCCGACACCGCCGCTTCAACCCAGAAGATCGCAGCGGCCAAACTTGGGCCAGCCTGGAGGACGTTATACTGAACCGGATTTCGTGTGGACCAGGGTTTTGTCGGCAGGGACTGCCGACATTAAAAACGGGGGAAATGTAGAGGACTTACCTGTCCGGGGCCGTCGTCATCCCTCGGGCGGCGGTCCCCTCCGTTCAGCCGGGACGGTGAGCCAATCAGGGCTCACCTCCCGGCCATTTCAAAAAGAAACATGGCGACGGACCAATCCGGGCCCGCCATGTCATCACGTGGCGTCGCGTCGACGCTACGTGATGACGCTAGCGCGGCGCCGACTATTTAAGTCGGCGCGCGCGCCGCCATGGGGAGTTCGACGGCGGAGAGAGTCAGAAGAGGACGTGTCGCGGAGAGCTGCGGGATCAAGACCAGAAGAGAAGGCAGCGGAGACCAGCAGTGGCGGCAGAGAGCCCTTGTTAGGGCTAAGAGCGCCTCTGCTGCCTGAAGACCGGCGGGATCAAGAACAGAAGCCGGCGGCAGAGCATAGAAGCAGCGGCAGGCGGGGAAGGAGTCCAGGAGAAGCTCCCCGAAGACAGCCCCAGGTAAGGCCTTGCCAGGCAACTCCTCTCCCGGGCCCACGCCCGCAGCACATGCAATAAAGTCGGGCACAAGGCCCGTGGCACAATAAAGTAGGGGCACAAGGCCCAGGGACCTGGGCACTAGGCCCCAACGTAGTAGTGGGCCAGTAGGCCATTAGTATATATATGATAAAGGGGACAAGCCCCAGTTAGCTAGTCAGACAGGGGCGTGAGAGCCCAGATACAAGGGCACAAGGCCCTTAGGTAGTGAGTGGCCTAGAGGCCATAGGAAGGCCAAGGGCCTGGTTAGGGGCTGGTAGCCCATCTGCTATTAAGGGCACAAGGCCCTCGGTTAGTAGACAGGCCTCAGGCAGGGGCTAGGACCCCTAGGTAGTAGGGCACAAGGCCCTAGTAGTGGGCTCAGAGCCCTGAGTTAGAGAGGGGGCTGAGGCCCATTAGTCAGAGCAGAAGGCTCTGTGTGTAGCTGGGCAGAGACTTATGGTGTGTAGGGCATAAGGCCCCGGGTGGTGTGTGGTAGAGGCGTGGGAGCCTCGTGAGAGTAGGCGCGGTCCTGTGTTCGGGTAAGTATCGGGCAAGGTACTGTATACTGTATCTATTTATTCTGTCTGTGTGGCGAGTGTAGTTTACATTACAGTATTTTTGTGTGCTTTCTAACTGTGTCCAGGGGCAAGACGTCAGGCCCCCATTAAAGGTAGGCTCTTGTTTCCTGTGGTTTTCCTGTGCTAACCCGTGCTGTGGGGGACAAGTGTAAGTACCAGCATACACATAGTCAGGGGAGAACACATGTAGTTTCCCTGTCCCTTAGGTCCCCGGGGTCACACTGGTACCCAGAGGGGGTGGCTGAGTGAGTTGGTGGCAGTACAGCACACCTTGAGGCAGTTCCAGGGGCGGCCGTGGTTCTGATCAAGGGTCCTCAAGGCCGGTTCCGTGCAGGTGGACCTGTGGTTCCGGACGTAGGGACACGTGTGAGATACCCGAGTACAGGCAGTCGGGCGGTTCAGTTCGATCGGCTGTTCCGTGCGGCAGTCGGCCCGCGGGTTAGTGTGCTGTTTTACTGAGCCTCAGCCGGGCTTAAAGAACCCGTACTTAGGGCCTGTGTGTGACTCCATAGCAAGAAGGCAGCTTCTTGGTACGACCTGGGTGAGG